>NC_141011.1:51720026-52011070 GCF_052327205.1 Somniosus microcephalus
CCCCCGACTCTCTTTCCCCCCCCGACTCTCTTTCCCCCCCCGACTCTCTTTCCCCCCCCGACTCTCTTTCCCCCCCCGACTCTCTTTCCCCCCCCGACTCTCTTTCCCCCCCCGACTCTCTTTCCCCCCCCGACTCTCTTTCCCCCCCCGACTCTCTTTCCCCCCCCGACTCTCTTTCCCCCCCCGACTCTCTTTCCCCCCCCGACTCTCTTTCCCCCCCCGACTCTCTTTCCCCCCCCGACTCTCTTTCCCCCCCCGACTCTCTTTCCCCCCCCGACTCTCTTTCCCCCCCCGACTCTCTTTCCCCCCCCGACTCTCTTTCCCCCCCCGACTCTCTTTCCCCCCCCGACTCTCTTTCCCCCCCCGACTCTCTTTCCCCCCCCGACTCTCTTTCCCCCCCCGACTCTCTTTCCCCCCCCGACTCTCTTTCCCCCCCCGACTCTCTTTCCCCCCCCGACTCTCTTTCCCCCCCCGACTCTCTTTCCCCCCCCGACTCTCTTTCCCCCCCCGACTCTCTTTCCCCCCCCGACTCTCTTTCCCCCCCCGACTCTCTTTCCCCCCCCGACTCTCTTTCCCCCCCCGACTCTCTTTCCCCCCCCGACTCTCTTTCCCCCCCCGACTCTCTTTCCCCCCCCGACTCTCTTTCCCCCCCCGACTCTCTTTCCCCCCCCGACTCTCTTTCCCCCCCCGACTCTCTTTCCCCCCCCGACTCTCTTTCCCCCCCCGACTCTCTTTCCCCCCCCGACTCTCTTTCCCCCCCCGACTCTCTTTCCCCCCCCGACTCTCTTTCCCCCCCCGACTCTCTTTCCCCCCCCGACTCTCTTTCCCCCCCCGACTCTCTTTCCCCCCCCGACTCTCTTTCCCCCCCCGACTCTCTTTCCCCCCCCGACTCTCTTTCCCCCCCCGACTCTCTTTCCCCCCCCGACTCTCTTTCCCCCCCCGACTCTCTTTCCCCCCCCGACTCTCTTTCCCCCCCCGACTCTCTTTCCCCCCCCGACTCTCTTTCCCCCCCCGACTCTCTTTCCCCCCCCGACTCTCTTTCCCCCCCCGACTCTCTTTCCCCCCCCGACTCTCTTTCCCCCCCCGACTCTCTTTCCCCCCCCGACTCTCTTTCCCCCCCCGACTCTCTTTCCCCCCCCGACTCTCTTTCCCCCCCCGACTCTCTTTCCCCCCCCGACTCTCTTTCCCCCCCCGACTCTCTTTCCCCCCCCGACTCTCTTTCCCCCCCCGACTCTCTTTCCCCCCCCGACTCTCTTTCCCCCCCCGACTCTCTTTCCCCCCCCGACTCTCTTTCCCCCCCCGACTCTCTTTCCCCCCCCGACTCTCTTTCCCCCCCCGACTCTCTTTCCCCCCCCGACTCTCTTTCCCCCCCCGACTCTCTTTCCCCCCCCGACTCTCTTTCCCCCCCCGACTCTCTTTCCCCCCCCGACTCTCTTTCCCCCCCCGACTCTCTTTCCCCCCCCGACTCTCTTTCCCCCCCCGACTCTCTTTCCCCCCCCGACTCTCTTTCCCCCCCCGACTCTCTTTCCCCCCCCGACTCTCTTTCCCCCCCCGACTCTCTTTCCCCCCCCGACTCTCTTTCCCCCCCCGACTCTCTTTCCCCCCCCGACTCTCTTTCCCCCCCCGACTCTCTTTCCCCCCCCGACTCTCTTTCCCCCCCCGACTCTCTTTCCCCCCCCGACTCTCTTTCCCCCCCCGACTCTCTTTCCCCCCCCGACTCTCTTTCCCCCCCCGACTCTCTTTCCCCCCCCGACTCTCTTTCCCCCCCCGACTCTCTTTCCCCCCCCGACTCTCTTTCCCCCCCCGACTCTCTTTCCCCCCCCGACTCTCTTTCCCCCCCCGACTCTCTTTCCCCCCCCGACTCTCTTTCCCCCCCCGACTCTCTTTCCCCCCCCGACTCTCTTTCCCCCCCCGACTCTCTTTCCCCCCCCGACTCTCTTTCCCCCCCCGACTCTCTTTCCCCCCCCGACTCTCTTTCCCCCCCCGACTCTCTTTCCCCCCCCGACTCTCTTTCCCCCCCCGACTCTCTTTCCCCCCCCGACTCTCTTTCCCCCCCCGACTCTCTTTCCCCCCCCGACTCTCTTTCCCCCCCCGACTCTCTTTCCCCCCCCGACTCTCTTTCCCCCCCCGACTCTCTTTCCCCCCCCGACTCTCTTTCCCCCCCCGACTCTCTTTCCCCCCCCGACTCTCTTTCCCCCCCCGACTCTCTTTCCCCCCCCGACTCTCTTTCCCCCCCCGACTCTCTTTCCCCCCCCGACTCTCTTTCCCCCCCCGACTCTCTTTCCCCCCCCGACTCTCTTTCCCCCCCCGACTCTCTTTCCCCCCCCGACTCTCTTTCCCCCCCCGACTCTCTTTCCCCCCCCGACTCTCTTTCCCCCCCCGACTCTCTTTCCCCCCCCGACTCTCTTTCCCCCCCCGACTCTCTTTCCCCCCCCGACTCTCTTTCCCCCCCCGACTCTCTTTCCCCCCCCGACTCTCTTTCCCCCCCCGACTCTCTTTCCCCCCCCGACTCTCTTTCCCCCCCCGACTCTCTTTCCCCCCCCGACTCTCTTTCCCCCCCCGACTCTCTTTCCCCCCCCGACTCTCTTTCCCCCCCCGACTCTCTTTCCCCCCCCGACTCTCTTTCCCCCCCCGACTCTCTTTCCCCCCCCGACTCTCTTTCCCCCCCCGACTCTCTTTCCCCCCCCGACTCTCTTTCCCCCCCCGACTCTCTTTCCCCCCCCGACTCTCTTTCCCCCCCCGACTCTCTTTCCCCCCCCGACTCTCTTTCCCCCCCCGACTCTCTTTCCCCCCCCGACTCTCTTTCCCCCCCCGACTCTCTTTCCCCCCCCGACTCTCTTTCCCCCCCCGACTCTCTTTCCCCCCCCGACTCTCTTTCCCCCCCCGACTCTCTTTCCCCCCCCGACTCTCTTTCCCCCCCCGACTCTCTTTCCCCCCCCGACTCTCTTTCCCCCCCCGACTCTCTTTCCCCCCCCGACTCTCTTTCCCCCCCCGACTCTCTTTCCCCCCCCGACTCTCTTTCCCCCCCCGACTCTCTTTCCCCCCCCGACTCTCTTTCCCCCCCCGACTCTCTTTCCCCCCCCGACTCTCTTTCCCCCCCCGACTCTCTTTCCCCCCCCGACTCTCTTTCCCCCCCCGACTCTCTTTCCCCCCCCGACTCTCTTTCCCCCCCCGACTCTCTTTCCCCCCCCGACTCTCTTTCCCCCCCCGACTCTCTTTCCCCCCCCGACTCTCTTTCCCCCCCCGACTCTCTTTCCCCCCCCGACTCTCTTTCCCCCCCCGACTCTCTTTCCCCCCCCGACTCTCTTTCCCCCCCCGACTCTCTTTCCCCCCCCGACTCTCTTTCCCCCCCCGACTCTCTTTCCCCCCCCGACTCTCTTTCCCCCCCCGACTCTCTTTCCCCCCCCGACTCTCTTTCCCCCCCCGACTCTCTTTCCCCCCCCGACTCTCTTTCCCCCCCCCGACTCTCTTTCCCCCCCCGACTCTCTTTCCCCCCCCGACTCTCTTTCCCCCCCCGACTCTCTTTCCCCCCCCGACTCTCTTTCCCCCCCCGACTCTCTTTCCCCCCCCGACTCTCTTTCCCCCCCCGACTCTCTTTCCCCCCCCGACTCTCTTTCCCCCCCCGACTCTCTTTCCCCCCCCGACTCTCTTTCCCCCCCCGACTCTCTTTCCCCCCCCGACTCTCTTTCCCCCCCCGACTCTCTTTCCCCCCCCGACTCTCTTTCCCCCCCCGACTCTCTTTCCCCCCCCGACTCTCTTTCCCCCCCCGACTCTCTTTCCCCCCCCGACTCTCTTTCCCCCCCCGACTCTCTTTCCCCCCCCGACTCTCTTTCCCCCCCCGACTCTCTTTCCCCCCCCGACTCTCTTTCCCCCCCCGACTCTCTTTCCCCCCCCGACTCTCTTTCCCCCCCCGACTCTCTTTCCCCCCCCGACTCTCTTTCCCCCCCCGACTCTCTTTCCCCCCCCGACTCTCTTTCCCCCCCCGACTCTCTTTCCCCCCCCGACTCTCTTTCCCCCCCCGACTCTCTTTCCCCCCCCGACTCTCTTTCCCCCCCCGACTCTCTTTCCCCCCCCGACTCTCTTTCCCCCCCCGACTCTCTTTCCCCCCCCGACTCTCTTTCCCCCCCCGACTCTCTTTCCCCCCCCGACTCTCTTTCCCCCCCCGACTCTCTTTCCCCCCCCGACTCTCTTTCCCCCCCCGACTCTCTTTCCCCCCCCGACTCTCTTTCCCCCCCCGACTCTCTTTCCCCCCCCGACTCTCTTTCCCCCCCCGACTCTCTTTCCCCCCCCGACTCTCTTTCCCCCCCCGACTCTCTTTCCCCCCCCGACTCTCTTTCCCCCCCCGACTCTCTTTCCCCCCCCGACTCTCTTTCCCCCCCCGACTCTCTTTCCCCCCCCGACTCTCTTTCCCCCCCCGACTCTCTTTCCCCCCCCGACTCTCTTTCCCCCCCCGACTCTCTTTCCCCCCCCGACTCTCTTTCCCCCCCCGACTCTCTTTCCCCCCCCGACTCTCTTTCCCCCCCCGACTCTCTTTCCCCCCCCGACTCTCTTTCCCCCCCCGACTCTCTTTCCCCCCCCGACTCTCTTTCCCCCCCCGACTCTCTTTCCCCCCCCGACTCTCTTTCCCCCCCCGACTCTCTTTCCCCCCCCGACTCTCTTTCCCCCCCCCGACTCTCTTTCCCCCCCCCGACTCTCTTTCCCCCCCCCGACTCTCTTTCCCCCCCCGACTCTCTTTCCCCCCCCGACTCTCTTTCCCCCCCCCGACTCTCTTTCCCCCCCCGACTCTCTTTCCCCCCCCCGACTCTCTCTCTCCCCCCCCCCCCCCGACTCTCTCCCCCCCCCCCCCCCCCCCGACTCTCTCCCCCCCCCCCCCCGACTCTCTCTCTCCCCCCCCCCCCCGACTCTCTCTCTCCCCCCCCCCCCCCGACTCTCTCTCTCCCCCCCTTTCTTCCCCCCCCTTTCTTCCCCTCCCCCTCTTTCTTCCCCTCCCCCCCCCCCTTTCAATAGTGACGCTCCATCATGCTGGGTTCCACTGTGTTGCTGATGGAACTAACCCCTCCGTCCATGTGGGACATGTTCTATGCAAAGCCTTGTGAAAGTTGGAGCTGGACTCCTCCATGCGCAAGCCCAGTGCACCAAGCATTTCCTGATGTGTGTCCACGAGCCGCCTTCAACAGCTTGGCCCATCAAAATCTGCATCTGAGTCACCTGCAGCAGAGCTGGTATGTGATATGGCACCTGAGGCATCCTATCCCCATGCCCTAGCTCCTGCGCACTTGTGCCTGGCGCGTCCCCATCTGCAGATCCCTCTTTCCCCTCGTGCCCCCCCCCCCCCCCCAAAAACATAGCATGTTTTCTAAGCCATGAATATGTCATAATTTATTGCTTCTTTCCTCTGCCCTTCTGATAAGTTTGTAACCTAGGTGCCAGGCTTGAAAATGTTTGAGATGATTCTATCTTATTTTAAAAAGAAATTTCTCCTACAGAGGTTTCGTGCTGCTGTTCACTACACTGTTGGGTGTCTTTGTCAGGAGATTGGGGAAGATAAACAGATAGAGTTCAGTAAACAAACCATTGCAGCCATAGCAGAAACAACCTTCAGACAGTGTGGTATGTACCTTTACTTTTAAAATGCTAACTAAAAAGTTTGCTCAACAGATATGTACTGGAGGAAATACAGCCCTTCTCTGCTTTTTAATTTTCTCTCTTTATTCTACTTGTGTTGCGTGTCATATTTCAGCTGAGGGGAAAGGCAGACGATTTGCTCCCAACCTCTGTCCCTCGAGCTGGCTGCTAAAGAGGAGTGTGAGAGCAGCTTGGGGTTACTTACCACCCAATCTTCACTAGCTGCTTTACTCTTTTTTTTTTTAAATTAGATTTTAAACTTGCTCTGTGAGAAATTGATTATAATGGTAGAGAATTTGATTTATAATGCAGATGAACATATCCTGTCCCGGTGTGGATAAGGTGGAAATCCCATGTATGGAGATGAGACGTAAGGGGAAGGAAATTACCTATGGGTGTCTAGTATGGGTCAGTGGGAAGGATTGAACTAAGAACTTCATAGCCAAATAAGATAAGTGTGTCTAGGAATAGATGCAGTTGTTATTGGATGACTTAAATTTAGCAGGGATAGAATGGAAAATCTATAAAGGATGCAGTCAGAATGAAAACATGATCTGGAAACACCATATTGGATTGTTATGTGGAGCAATTGGTCAAAGAACTTGCAGGAGCCGTGGTCTGATATCAGAAGATGGTAGCGTAGGTCAGAGTCGGAGCACACCTTGGCAAAGGTGACAATCTGGTGGAGTTCAAGGTTAGACCTGTGATGGATTAGAAAATGAGTACAATAGAAACATTCAACTTTAGAAAGGCGGCTGATGAGGGTGAGCTAAGGAAACTGGACAGGAGAGCACTGCTTGAGCGGAAAATAGGATCACGTGCAGAAGTGCTATAAAGTATAGAACAGATATCACTGGGGCAGAAGGGGAGTGGAAAATATATTGAAAGGCAACAATGGGATTAATATAGGGAATAAGGCAAAAATAATTGCTCCCAAGGTATAAAGCCTTGAGTGTTGATTATGAGCAAGGGCACTGATTTTTTACAGAAAAACAGGTGACATTACATTGAGGTAAACATCCCAGAATTCCATGTAATAATGAAATTTAAACTTGAGCAGTCACTGTAAACTAGTGGCCCTGACAGAGAAATTAATTTTACTGTTATGAAATTCTTTGTGCTTTTTATGTGAATATCACTTACAAAATGCTGTGGGTTGAATACTTAATAGACAATGCAAACAGTAATTGAGATAAATGTCAACTTTGCTCCAGTTATTGTGGCTAGAAAGGTTAAGCAGACGTTCTTCTTTTCTACCTTTTTTTTGAAAGCCCTTTTCCTGTTCACTGAAAAGGTGGGTTGGTACGTCACAGTTTCTGTCAGGTGCACTATAGTTAATTTCAGGTTCAAAACAAGGGAAATGAGCGATTATCATTCACACACAATTTTCTACTCGCCACCACCTTTCTCCCTAATCAAAAACAAAATAAGAACTGCTGAAATGACAGAGTCCCTCCCAAAGAAAACACTCCTGAGCATTTGAATTACTCAAAGGTTACAAGCTTCTGTTTGGCAGACAATCACTTTACTACTTAAAATTTGGTGAAATTAAACAAACCCTATCTATTTACGTGCAATGATATTGCCTAAGTCAGCTGACTCGAGATATTTCCATTTCTGTTTTTAAAAGTCTCCTTTTAATTAAGAAAAATGATCGGGCTGTGTTTCAATCAACTGAGCAACACTCCATTTGTACAGAAAGGGTGGTGCAATGTCACTTTTTAAACAGAAAGTAGTTTTCCATGGCAATAAATGGTTCTCATTTGGTAACAGCTGCTGCACGGCAACTATCTTTGATGGTATTAGATAATTTCTAACATTCAAATTAGGGTTGCAAAGTTCCGGGAATTTTTAAGAGGAAACTTTCCATGGGAATTTTGAGTTTTTTTGCACAGTGATGGTTTTTGTCTCTGACCCTTATATTATCTTTGTCATCAAAATAGACATACTGTTCCATACAAATAAAAATAGGCTTTCAAAACTTTATTTAGGTTATAATTTTGAACTTTATTGAACTCCCACAAAAAGGACCCATCTAAAATAAAATGAGCGTCCGCTTATTTAGCCTGTAATTTGTCCTTATTTTGTCCCTTTGAGTCTTCTACTCATCATTGCTCCTCCTGATTCTCTGACTCTGGCTCTGACGTGTCTATTTCCTCTTCTGTGTCACTGTCTAGCTGTGTGGTGGACACTTCTGTATCTGGCTCAATAAGTTGTAGGTTCACCCGGATAGCCACCAGTTTCTCCATTCTCCTGATGCTCCATGTGATGGAAGCATGACCTGTGCACACACGATGCTACATCACCAATAGAGGGAGCTAATCGCTCATCCAACCAATCAGGACACATTTGTTCACAGTCACACACAAAACTTGTAATTATTAAAACAATCCAAGTAAGAAGCTAAACATATATTGATTAAGAAATTCCTTAATAATTAAGATTCCATCTCTGTTAGTAATTTTAAGAGAGGACCTGTGAGGAAAAAATGAAAGAAATACAAAAAAAACAATATTCTTTTTTGGGCAAAATTCCCAAGCTAAACTTCCCATGGAAATTTACCAGAAACTTTCCACCCCTTCGCAACCCTAATTCAAATGTTTTCACAGTTTGAGATTGCACTTAGTTTAATTTGTTTGAGGGAAAAATAGTATCTTGAAGTGTGCAATTGCATTTTAAACCTGTTGCACAACTTTAAGTGACCAGTAGCACTTGCGGTCTGTCGTTAGATTTAGAAATAACATTTATTGACAAACTGTTTTCTTTATTTCCTTTATTAGAGAAAAATAATCATTTGTTCTGTTTTAACAGTGTTACAATTTTCTAAAAATGCTAATGACGAAACAGTTGATAGATTGAACTGGAGAGATGTTATCAAAGGCCTTTGAGGGGAAATGATGTTTTTCAGGAAACTGATAAAATCTTTTTGTTTCCTAGTCATCTCGTAAGCAATAGTGCAGTACAATCAGCATTTTTAAAACAGCTTAACAGATCTACCGTGGTGTTGCTCACAGCGAATTGGAGATTTTATTAGAATAGATGTTATGCCAAGTAGTATTGCTAAGGGCATCTACTTATGAACTAATAACCCAGAGAACACGAGTTCAAATCCCACCATGGTAGATTGAGTTCAGCTTTAAAAATCTGGAAATAAGAAGCTGGCAACAGTAAATGTGACCATGAAGCTTCAGTCCCAGTGGTTGACTCTTAATTGCCCTCTAAAGTGGTCTACCAAACCACTCAGTTGTAGCAAACCAGATCAGCCAGGGATGGGTAATAAATGCTAGCCTTGCTAGCAAAGCCCACACCCGGAGAATGAAAAGAAACAATAGGGGTGGCCCTCTGGTCTGGTTGCACTGAGAAGGGGGCCTGCAATCTGACAGTATCGGGGTGGGGTATCCGAGCCGAGCAGAAAGTGTGACTGCTGGGTCATTCCAAGGTTCCTGGAATACTGGAGAGGGATGTTCTAGGAACACTGCATGGATCCAGGGATCCTAGGGAGAGGGATCTTGGGATCTGGGCCATTAGGGAGGAAAGTCTTGGGTTCCAGGAGCATTGGGGGTGGTCCTCAGATCAAGAAGCACTAGGAATGCTGTCTAGGGGTTTGTGAGCTTTGAGCGGGGGCACTCAAAGTGGGGGTGGGATTTGAAATCTGAAGAGCGAGTCCTAAGGTCCATCAGTATCAGAGGAGGAGTTTTGGAACAGGCAGATAAAACACACTTTTCGTAAACAAATGAAAATTACCTCGTATCATGGTCAGAAGTTCATTATGTAGTTTCCATTCTTTTTAACTTAAAAAAAAAAAAAAAAAAAAAAATCCTCAACCTTAAAATGGTCGAGGAGACATTTTTAACTGAATATCTACAACTAAAAGAAGTGATAACATGCAGCAATCTGAAAGTTCACAGAAATGGGGATTGTTTTTAGTGCTTCCTGCCACTTGATTTACTAGAGGAGGACAAGCAGGGAAGGGCTGCCACAGAAGTCAAATGGCAACAGAAGCAGACTGTTCTACAGCTACGAGGCAATGATCGAGTACTCCTCTCTGGAAGCTCAGTTTTAGCAAGGAAGTAGTTGTGAAACAATGCCACCTGCTTCAAGAAGCTCTGCAAACAATCTTAAACACTGGAATGACCAAGGTGACTGTGGGTCTCAATTTATATGCCTTTGGCTCCTTTCAGGTGACTTCAGCATATGCTGTCTATAGATGTATTGAAGAGGTGACTGACGCTTTATTCAGTGAGCCAACACCTTCATCTGCTTTCCTACTGAACATCAGCAAGATGGGGCAGCCTAATCTTACAGACTGCTGTCCTGATCAAAGCACAGATGGTGCTTGGCATCTGTTTGGCCATCCAGACCCCAGACACAATGCATTTCCTTCATGAACAGGAAGTAGTTCCAATCCATCAGTGTGCAGCTGGTCTGTGACTTGCAACACCGTAATCGTGCCTGTCCATGCCTAGTGTTCAGCACCATTCACAACTCCTCAGATAATGAAGCAGTCCATACCCGCATGCAACAAGACCTGGGTGACTTTCAGGCTTGGGCTGATAAGTGGCAGGCAATGACTATCTCCAACAAGCGAGAGTCGAACCACCGCCCCTTGACATTCAAGGGCATTACCATCGCCAAATCCCCCACCATCAGCATCCTGGGGGTCACCATTGACCAGAAACTTAATTGGACCAGCCACATAAATACTGTGGCAACAAGGACCGGTCAGAGGCTGGGTATTCTGTGGCGAGTGTCTTACTTCCTGACTCCCCAAAGCCTATCTACAAGGCACAAGTAAGGAGTGTGATGGAATACTCTCCACTGGCCTGGATGAGTGCAGCTCCAACAACATTCAAGAAGCGCAACACCATCCAGGACAAAGCAGCCCGCTTGATTGGCACCCCATCCACCACCTTAAACATTCACTCCCTCCACCACCGGCGTACCGTGGCTGCAGTGTGTACCATCTACAAGATGCACTGCAGCAACTCGCCAAGGCTTCTTCGGCAGCACCTCCCAAACCCGCGACCTCTTCCACAGGACAAGGGCAGCAGGCGCATGGGAACGCCACCCCCTCCAAGTCACACGCCATCCTGACTTAGAAGTATATTGCCAATCCTTCATCGTCGCTGGGTCAAAATCCTGGAAATCCCTACCTAACGGCACTGTGGGATCACCTTCACCACACGGACTGCAGCGGTTCAAGAAGGCGGCTCACCACCACTTTCTCAAGGGCAATTAGGGATGGGCAATAAATGCCGGCCTTGCCAGCGACGCCCACATCCCATGAACAAATAAAAAAAACTTTCCAGGCTGCAGCAATGATGCTTCCAATTTATGCCAATTATCTGTGCAGGCATATTTGAAGACAAGGGTGACTGCAAGGATGGCTGCTTGGAGATCAAAGCTGTCCTTCTCAACCCTGACCAACGATATCCTTGCAGCAGCCACGGGCGGAGGCAAACAGGAATATACTGAGGCTCGTGCAGTCATCACGATTATCATCTTTCGGATGAGACGTTAAACTGAGGCCCCGTCTGCCCTCTCGGGTGGACATAAAAGATCCCATGACGCTATTTTGAAGAAGAGCACTGGGGTTCTCCCCGGTGTCCTGGGGCCAATATTTATCCCTCAACCAATGTCACTAAAACAGATTATCTAGTCATTATCACATTGCTGTTTGTGGAACCTTGCTTTGTGTAAATTGGCTACTGCGTTTCCTACATTACAACAGTGGCTATGCTTCAAAAAGTACATAATTGGCTGTAAAGCGCTTTGGGGCGTCCTGAGCTTATGTAAGGTGCTATATAAATGCGAGTCTTTTTTCTTGAGCATACTATTGGCATCTTGAAGTGCTTCGAATGTCTTGGCAGATCAGAGGTACTGTAAAGTACAACCTCTGTGATTCTCCAAGATCATCATTGTTTGCTGCCTGCTATACTAAGATGCCTAACCAAGAAGGGGAAGGAGGACAGTCTCCAATCTAGAGCAGAGCAGGAGGCAGTCAATGGCCCTGAAAATGTAGCGGCTGCAGCACAACTGTAGCCACAAAAATTGGTGCGTCATGCTCATCCAAGATGCATTGAACTAAGAACATAAGAAAAATAGGAGCAGGAGTAGGCCATTCGGCCCCTCGAGCCTGCCCCGTCATTCAATAAGATCATGGCTGATCTGATCTTGGCCTCCACGCCACTTTCCCGCCCGCTCCCCATAACCCTTGACTCCCCTGTAGCTCAGATGTCTATCTCCGCCTTGAATATATTGAATGACTCCGCCTCCATAGCGCTCTGGGGTAGAGAATTCCAAAGACTCATGACCCTCTGAGGTATTTCCTCCTCATCTCTGTTTTAAATGGGTGGTCCCTTATCCTGAAACTGTGCCCCCTAGTTCTAGATTGAAACACGATTTCCCTTTCATAAAACCATGTTGACTCTGCTTGATTTTATTATGATTTTCTAAATGTCCTGCTATTACTTCCTTAATAATGGATTCCAGCATTTTCCCAATGACAGCTGTTAGGCTAACTGGCCTATAGGTTCCTGCTTTTTGCCTCCCTCCTTTCTTGAATAGGGGTGTTACAATTGTGGTTTTCCAATCCACTGGGACCTCTCCAGAATCCAAGGAATTTTGGTAGATTACAACCAACACCACTTCCTTTAAGACCCAAGGATGTAGGCCATCAGGTCCAGGGGACTTTAGTCCCATTAGTTTGCCTAGTACTCTTTCTCTAGGGCTGAGCTGCCCATTTTAAGGAATCACCCTGTCTACATGTGTAGAAAATGGCTCACCGCACCTTCTACATCTCCGTCCTGTGCATTTCTTCAACTAACACCACTGTCTATCCTTTGCTGTTCTGCTACCTTATTCTACAAAATGGAAACAACTCTCTGGCTAAAATTCTCTTTACCTACATGATTGGCTCCCACATGAATTATGATGACTGTTTGCCCTCACCTTGCAAAATCTTTTCCCGTCTATGCGATATGTCCCTCACCCTAGCCCCTGGGAGGCATTTTTCTACTTTTTTTTGTTTGTGTTTTCTTCTCTTCCCACAGGGCAGCTGTCTTTCATTCTGCCAGCGCAATTTACACTTCATCTAGAGCCATCGTTTTGTTTCTTAACCTGCCCCATTACCATCTCCTCTCGCCTTGAATATCTCTTAACCTCTCCTGCCTTCTATCCTATCACAGACCTTCCCGTTTGTTCTTTCATCCCCCTCCCCCCCCCCCCCTTTTCCCACTTGCTTAAAAATCTGTTCCATTGCCTGCTTTTTTTCCAGTTCTGACGAAAGGTCATTGACCTGAAACGTTCACTCTGTTTCTCTCTCCACAGATGCTGCCTGACCTGCTGAGTATCTCCAGCATTTTCTGTTATTTCAGATTTCCAGCATCTGAAGTATTTTCTTTTTGCATGACTGGCTCTGCACCTTTGCACGATGCTCTGTAGGGGTGATGGGGAAATACAATAATGTTGCACCAGTTGTGCTGGTTATTCTTGAAGACCTTCATACCTTGTTATAAACTTCAGTGCCTTTTTCAAGCTCCAGATCTTTATTAGGAAAGCTTGTGACATCTCTGTGAACTACTACTTTGTTAGATTAGATTAAATGCACTCGTGTAAGCTAAAGAAACTGTAGAAGAAAATGACTTTATGATCTGAATAGTGTCTTGGTAGTTTCTCATTGATTTTTTTTTTATAGTCATTTCAGTTTCAAAGATTAATCACAGCTGTGTGGATTTTTTGCTTTAGAAACTGTTTACTCAATGCATTAGCACCAATTAAAGAATGAATTCACAAAGTGCAGCATGCAAGCTGACCACCCATAGCATTTCAGGAAGTGATAAAATCTTAATGTTCAGTACTGAGATAATGTCAAACTTTTGTTCATAACATGGTTTTAGAATTAATCTGGTAAAGAAAATATCTTCATGTTTCAGAACTAGATCTAATTTTATTGTATCTGCAAGATTGAGAATTTATTAAATCTGTATTTTTTGTCTTACTGACCGGTGTCCCTTGTATATGTAGGTTCTAAAATGTTGGAATAAATTCACCAGTTAAACTACAGTGCAGTAATCCCAGATTATCATTTAATCTCAAGATGGTGGTCTCGCTGTCCATTTTGTTGACTTATCTTCGAGCTTTGTCCCTTTCCAACTGTTTGCCTTAGGCTTACACTTCAGGAATTAATGTTTTTACTCAAAGTAGTGAATCTCCTGTTGGTTTTCTTATGGTGTGTCCGAGGCTATTCTGCTTTTTAGGGATGGGAGCATTATACCATGCAATGCACAATGCATTATTTTACTGCTGAGGTAAAGTTGTATCCCTTTTTGAGGCTGCAAAATCTGACTCTTAATTATGTAGATTCTCTTCGGGCTTTGTCATCACGATAATTACCAGGAAGGCCACCCACCCCCTCCCCAACCATTGCCGCATCTAATGATCACTCCAGTATTTTCACTCCTTCTCTATCTGGAAGTCCATTCCACGTGTTGATCACTCGCTCTGTATGAAGAACAACTTCCTGATATCGGTCTTGAATGTACCTTTTGCTACCCCGCCTTGTCTATTCACAATTTAATTTTAAGTAATATTCTGCGGATATTTCTTAAATATCTTGTGTAACTCTAAGGTCATCTCTCGGATGCTTCCTTTCCAGATTGAAAACCCCAAGTTTTTCTTGTCAAAGGTCTGTGTTCTGAGGAAAGACACTAGGATCAGCCTTGTGACTCTTCTCTCCAATGTGTGAACAATCTCCCTTGTGCCTTGGCAGTCAGAATTGCACACTGTTTGGTCTGACCAAAGCACTAGGTTTCATCGCAACTTTCTTTGACTTGTATTCCACGGTTTTGGCTGTGTAGTTTGACATTCTATTGGTTTTGTTGACTGCTGCTCTGCTTTGGTTAGACATGTTGGGCATTGAGCCTACTAAGGCTCGTAGGTCTCTTTCAACTTCATCGATAGCTATTTCCACACCATTTGTGGAGTATGCCTGTCGCTCATTTTCCTTCCTATGTGCTCTGAATGAAATTTCATCTGTTACTCTTCTACCCACTTATATAATTGTCAGGTTCATTATCATTTCTAAGATGCCTCCTTTGATTCCACTGCCCCCCCTACTTTTATATCATATATGAAAATTTGACATTTGCATTGAGTTTAAATCCAAGTAATTGGTGTAAATTAGGAACGGTAGTGATTCCAACACTGAGCCCTGGAGCACCCCACTCACTGCTACCAGTACCTTTTTTTTACTCTTCAGCCAATTTCTTATCCATCCCAAAGTTTACCTCGAATCCCATGGCTTTAAGCTTAACGAATAGAACTTTGTCAAATGCCTTTTAGAAATCTACGTACACCATGTTATACGTTTTCCAAAGAGATTGGTCAAACAAAGATCTGCCCCTTCTGAAGTCATATTGATTGCTGTTTACTAGGTTATTGTCATACAAATAATCCTCAAGTTTACTCCTATTTGCTTGCACTAATTTTCATGGCATTGAAGTAAGACTAATGGGATTGTAGCTGCTTATGTTTGTTTTGTTATCCTTTTTGAATTTGGATACCACATTAGCCTGACCCCTCCCTAGTGTCCATCAAGTCCCTCATAATGACTGTCAGTGTTTTACAAATCTCTTCCAATCTGTCTCGGTACTCTGGGGGAATTATTTGTTTTGAGCCCCTTTAGCTTTTCTAGGACTTCCGTTTAATTGATATCAATCATTGGGGTGGACATGTTCTTCATGTCTTCCCTGGTGAATATTTGGAGGAAGTAGTTGTTCAGAATATTTACTCTCTTATGGTCATGTTCAGTTTACGCTTGATGGCATCTTTTGTGCTTCTCAATTTCTCTGACTGCCCTTTTACTGTTGTAATACCGAAGATTTGTTTTATTGTTGTGTTTTGTCTCTGTAGCTATGTTTTTTTCTGGTCTCTCTTTGCCCCTCTTCCACTTTTTCTTGTTCCCTCTTGCCACCCTTTTTTAATGTTCCAATAATTTTCCCAGTGAACCTCTTTCCCTTTTGTAGAGGTAATTTTTCTTTTATTTCACTTAATTTGAACAATCTTCCCCAATTTGTTTGTTAGTTGTTCCCTCATTTCTTTGAATTTGGCTCTTTTTTAAAGTTATATACCTGGCCCCATGTCTTTGGAACATCTGAATTCCAGACCATGTTAACCTTGATCATTCTTGGACCACTGTCCCCCCCATGGGTGCGACGGCATCCATTTTCTGTACGTGTTCTGGATCATTAACAAATACCAGGCCAAAATTAGCATTACCTATTGTGGCTTCCTTGACTCACTGGGATGCATTAAATTTACCATGCTGACTCTAAACCACTTGGGTTTTCCCAGTTCATTGTTGGTTGATTTGAAGTCTCCCATTAAAATAACTTTCCTGCTACTCACATATCTCTTCATAGAGCAAATTGTATCGCCCTAGTATTTGGATTTGTTTTTTGCATTACAGATGTCTAACCATAGGAGTTCATTTAGTACCATTCCCTCTCCCATAAGATCAACTGTTATTTTCCACCAGGTGTCCCAGACATGTAGGTCTCCACCGCTTCCTTTTCTGTCCACTCTGGCTCTTCTGAATACTGTAGGAACATCCTATTCATTGCCATCCTCCGAGTTTACCACAGAGAGATTGTAACACCAGGATGGGAGTTTTCAATTCGAAGCGTTACTTGACCTGGAGCCTATGTAGGTCAGCGAGTACAGGGCTCATTGGTGAACGGGACTTGGTGGGAGTTAAGATACGGGCAGCAGAGTTTTGGGTGAACTGAAGTTTACGGAGGTTGGAAGATGGGAAGCTGGCCGGGAAAGCGTTCGATTCATCGAGTCTGGAAGTAACAATGGCATGGATGAGGATTTCAGATGCAGGGGCGGAGACTGACAATATTATGGAGGTGGAAGTAACTGGTCTTGGTGATGGAAAAGGTATGGGGTTGGAAGCTCAACTCGGGGTTAAATAAGTCGCCGAGGTTGCGAACAGTCTGGTTCACCCTCAGACAGTGGCCAGGGAGGGGGATGGAATTGGTGGTTAGGGAACAGAGATTGTCGTGAGGAATGAAGACCATGGCTTCGGTCTTCACAATATTTAATTGGAGGAAATTTCTGCTCCTCCAATACTGAAAGTTGAACAAGCAGCTCGACAGATCAGATGTAATGGAGATGTCTGGAGAGATGGTGGTGAAATGGTTGGGTGTCATCAGCGCACATGTGGAAACTTGATGTCTTTTCGGATGATGTCGCCGAGCATGTAGATAAGAAATAGGAGAGGTGCCAAGGATAGATCCTTGGGGGACTCCAGAGGTAACCGAGCGGGAGCGTGAAGAGAAGCAGTAGTATGAGAATGATAACACATTTTTGAACTCTTCCATGCTTGCAGCAGTGCATAAAGTTTGTTGATGGATTTCAGGTCTAGGATCGTTGGAGATTTCATTATCATCCAACTTTACAGTTTGCTTTGAGGACGTGTGTATGAGTCACTTAATGTTTTGGCTTCATGCCTAGATCTGCCTCTTGCCTCTAGCAAAATTCATTACATTTATTTTTTCCTCCACAAAACAAAATCCCTTGCATAAAGGAAGAAACTTAAACGGTGTTGAGAATAGAAAGAGAAAATTGACACAAGTTTCAAAGCCATCACAGACACAATGGGCCGAATGACCACCTTCCTTCTGTGCTGTACGATTCAATGATATGTTGGCAATTTAAAATCAGAACTATCTTAATAGCTTGCAGGGATTTGGCTATCTTTCTCCCCACCTGCCTCTCCAAATCTCCATGCACGCCATTCCCCAATGAAGGGCAAGTAGATAACCTGTTCCTGGCTTTGCCACTTCTGTCTTTGAGCCAATCACTGCAGTATGTGCCTTAACTTTGCTGATCTTGTGTGGGAAAGGCTTAACTTAGACTGGAGTTGGGGAAAGAGAAGGGAGTGCCCCCCTGTTCCATAGCATAACTAAAATCATTAACCCATGATGAGAAGGAAATATGTAATACACCTAAAGAAATACATCAGAGCACCAATGTACTGTGCTACTTTGTATGACTCATAGTGTCATTATTGATGTCTAATGCAGGATCATTTAAGAAATAATGGGGAATAAAGATAATCTTGGCAGTACTATTTTACCGAAGTTTGGACTTGTGTTGAACAATCTTGTCAAATGCCAGTAAATGAAACCAAAAATATACAGGAAACTTTGTTATCCGGAGGCTAACTGTCCGGAATGCTCGAGCCACCGGCAAAAATCAGGAGCCATTTCGTTAGGTTTTTTTTTCCTTCTCGTTGCTTTTTTCTCAACAGTCAAGCTCTGCAAGGTCTCGCTGAAGCTGTTGCTAAGCTACAGAGACGCTTGGACTGTTTAGAAGCTGTAGGGTTTGTTGACCGATACGGAGCTCAAAAGCTTCCGTATGTTTCAACATTAGCGCTGGTTTGTCCGGCCGTTTTGAGGGAATGGCAACAGCTCGGTCCCGTCGGTGCCGGATAGCACACAGTTTCCTGTAATAATAAATAGTCAGCATGGATTTCAAAAGGAAAAGTCTTGCTTGACCAACCTAATTGAATTTTTTGAAGAGGTAACAGAGAGTAGACCAGTGTAATACAGTGATGTAATTTATCTAGATTTTCAAAAGTCCTTCGATAAGGTGCCACATAATAGACTAATGAATAAGGTCAGGGAATGCGGAGTCAGGGGACAAATAGCAGAATGGATAGCTCGCTGGTTTCAAGACAGAAAGCAAGTGTAGGGGTAAAGGGTAGCTATTCCGAGTGGCAGAAGTTGGGAAGTGGTGTTCCACAAGGATCAGTGCTGGGACCACTTGGTCACAATTTATATTAACAATTTAGACTTTGGAATCAAAAACACAATTTCTAAATTTGCGAACGACACCAAATTAGGGGGATAGTCAATACCGAGGAGGACTGCAACAAATTACAAGAAGACATTAATAAACTTGCAGAATGGGCATATAATTGGCAAATGAATTTCAACAAAGATAAATGTGAGGTATTACATTTTGGTAAGAAAAATAGGGAGGTCACACATTACTTGGAAAATAAGAATCTAAATGGGGTAGAGGAGCAAAGGGATCTCGGAATACAAATACACAAATCACTAAAAGTTGCGACACAGGTTAACAAAGCCATAAAAAAAGCAAACCAAGCACTGGGGTTTATTTCTAGAGGGATAGAATTGAAAAGTAGTGAAGTTTTGCTAAACTTGTATCGAACCTTGGTGAGACCACACTTGGAGTACTGCGTGCAGTTCTGGTCACCATATTATAAAAAGGATATAGAGGCACTGGAGAGGGTGCAGAGAAGATTTACAAGGATGATAGCAGAAATGCGAGGGTATACATATCAGGAAAGGATGAACAGGCTGGGTCTCTTTTCTCTTGAAAAGTGAAGGCTGAGGGATGACCTAATAGAGGTCGTTAAAATTTTGAAAGGTTGTGATCGACGGTGTGTTTCCACTTATGGGGAAGAGCAAAACTAGAGGCCATCGATATAAGATAGTCACCAAGATGGGGCTTTAAACTAAATAAGTTTGTGGGGGGGCGGGGGGGTCCCGGTGGAGAGAAATCTAGAATGCTAAAGAGAAAAGACAAGCAAGCAGTGCAGGAAAGTGATTGGGGTAAGGATAACCAGATTGTGTCAGGAAGGGACAGAGCGTACACACAAAGGAGTGCACTAACAAATAGGGTCCGGGTAAGAGAGAATGGTAAGACAAATAGGGCCATAGTACAAAAAAATGTTAAGATGCCTTTAAATGTTAAGACAAATCTAAAGGCATTGTATCTGAATGCACGAAGCATTCTAAATAAGGTAGACGAATTAACAGCGCAAATAGATGTAAATGGATATGATATAATTGCGATTATGGAGACATGGCTGCAGGGTGACCAAGGCTGGGAGCTGAATATCCAAGGATATTCGATATTTAGGAAGGACAGGCAAAAAGGAAAAGGAGGTGGGGTGGTGTTAGTAAAGGATGAAATCAGAGCAATAGTGAGAGGATATTGGCTCAGAAAATCAAGATGTAGAATCAGTCGGGGTGGAGCTAAGAAGCACCAAGGGGCAGAAAACATTGGTGGGAGTTGTCTATAGGCCTCTAAACGGTAGTGGTAATGTAGGGGATGGCATCAAACAGGAAATTGGAGATACATGTAACAAGGGTACTACAGTAATCATGGGTGACTTTAATCTACATATAGACTGGCCAAACCAGATTAGCAATAATACTGTGGAGGATGAATTCCTGGAGTGTGTACAAGTTTTTTTTTTTAAACCAGTACGTTGAGCCAACTAGGGAACAGGCTATCCTAGATTGGGTATTGTGCAATGAGAAGGGGTTAATTAATAATCTTGTGTGGGGTCCTTTTAGGGAAGAGTGACCATAACATGATAGAATTCTTTATTAAGATGGAAAGTGAAGAAGTCCAATCCGAAACTAGGGTCCTAAATCTAAACAAAGGAAACTACGAAGGTATGAGGAGTGAGTTGGCTATGATAGATTGGGGAGCTTCATTAAAAGGCATGACGGTGGATAGGCAATGGCTAACGTTTAAGGAACGAATGCATGAATTGCAACAGTTATACATTCCTTTCTGGCACATAAACACAAAAGGAAAAGCAGCCCAACCATGACTAACAAAATAAATTAAGGATAATATTAGATTCAAAGAGGAGTCATATAAAGTTGCCAGAAAAAGTATCAAGCCTGAAGATTGGGAGCAGTTTAGAATTCAGCAAAAAAAGGACCAAGAGATTGATTAAGAGGGGAAAAAATAGAGTATGAGAGTAAACTTGCAAGGAACATAAAAGTGGACTGTAAAAGCTTTTACAAGTATGTAAAAAGAAAACGATTAGCGAAGACAAATGTAGGTCCCTTTATAGTCAGAAACGAGAGAATTTATAATGGGAAACAAGGAAATGGCAGAGCAATTAAACAAATACTTTGGTTCTGTCTTCATGGTAGATGACACAAATAACTTCCCAGAAATGCTAAGGAACCAAGGGTCTAGTGAGAAGGAGGAATTAAAGGAAATTAGTATCAGTTAAAAAAAATAGTGCTGGAGAAATTAATGGGACTGAAAGCCGATAAATCCCCAGGGCCTGATAATCTGCATCCCAGAGTACTAAGAGGTAGCCATGGAAATAGTGGATGCATTGGTTGTCATCTTCCAAAATTCTATAGATTATGGAACAGTTCCTGCAGATTGGAGGGTGGCAAATGTAACCCCACTATTTAAAAAAAGGAGGGAAGAGAGAAAACAGGGAACTACAGACCGGTTAGCCTAACATCAGTAGTAGGGAAAATGCTAGTCTATTGTAAAGGATGTGATAACGGGACACTTGGGAAAATATCAACGGGATTAGACAAAGTCAACATGGATTTATGAAAGGGAAATCGTGTTTGACAAACCTACTGGAGCTTTTTGAGGATGCAACTGGTAGAATAGATGAGGGAGAACCAGTGGCTGGTGTATTTGGATTTTCAGAAGGCCTTTGATAAAGTCCCACACAAGAGGTTAGTGTGCAAAATTAAAGCACATGGGATTGGGGGTAATATACTGGCATGGATTGAAAATTGGTTAACAGATGGGAAACAATAGGAATAAATGGGTCTTTTTTTGGGGTGGCAGGCGGTGACTAGCGAGGTACCGCAGGATCAGTGCTTGGGCCCCAGCTATTCACAATATATATCAATAATTTGGATGAGGGAACCAAAGGTAATATTTCCAAGTTTGCTGACGACATAAAACTAGGTGGGATTGTGAGTTGTGAGGAGGATGCAAAGAGGCTTTAAGGCGATTTAGACAAGTTGAGTGAGTGGGCAAATACATGGCAGATGCAGTATAACATGGATAAATGTGAAGTTATCCACTTCGGTAGGAAAAACAGAAAGGCAGAGTCTTATTTAAATGGTGATAGATTGGGAAATGTTGATGTCCAGGGGGACCTGGGTGTCCTTGTACACCAGTCACTGAAAGCAAACATGCAGCTGCAGCAAGCAGTTAGGAAGGCAAATGGTATGTTGGCCTTCATTGCAAGAGGATTTGAGTACAGGAGCAAGGATGTCTTACTACAGTTATACAGGGCCTTGGTGAGACCACACCTGGAGTACTGTGTGCAGTTTTGGTCTTCTTACCTAAGAAAGGATATACTTGCCATAGAGGGAGTGCAGCGAAGGTTCACCAGACTGATTCCTGGGATGGCAGGACTGTCGTATGAGGAGAGATTGGGTCGACTAGGCCTGTATTCACTAGAGTTTAGAAGAATGTGAGGGGATCTCATTGAAACGTATAAAATTCTGACGGGGCTAGACAGACTGGATGCAGGGAGGATGTTTCCCCTGGCTGGGGGGGGGGTGGGGGTGGGGGTCTAGAACGAGGGGTCACAGTCTCAGGATACGGGGTAGGACATTTAGGACAGAGATGAGGAGAAATGTCTTCACTCAGAGGGTGGTGAACCTGTGGAATTCTCTACCACAGAAGGCTGTGGAGGCCAAGTCACTGAATATATTTAAGAAAGAGATAGATATCTAGATGACGCAAAAGGCGTCGAGGGTATGGGGAGAGAGCGGGAATATGGTATTGAGATAGAGGATCAGCCATGATCATATTGAATGGCCTACTCCTGCTCGTTAATTTCTATTCTATGTTCTAAATAGGGAATTCAGAAGAAACTTCTTTACCAAGAAAGTGGTGAGAATGTGGAACTCGTTACCACAGTGAGTGGTTGAAGCGAATAGTATCGATGCATTTAAGGTGAGGCTAGACGAGCATATGAGGGAGAAGGAAATAGAGGGTTATGCTGATAGATTTAGATGAGGAAAGACGGGAGGAGGCTCGAGTGGAGCATAAACGCCAGCATGGACTGGTTGGGCCGAATGGCCTGTTTCTGTGCCGTATATCTGATGTAATCCTGTGTAAAATGGACCAGTAATGAGGTCAGAATTATCGCATTTTTCAAATATTGAAAATATGTGAAGCTTTCGGATGCATTGGGAAATGTGTAGGATTTCAAAAAGCACGCATTGATAAGGAAGTGCTAGGCTTCTAGAAATGTCTGATTGTTGTCTTTTCTCCGCCATCGTTTATTTCATCATCTTCTACTTAGAATAATTGACCAGATTTGAAACCAGATAATGTTACCAGCTCAAATGCCTGCACTGTTGTATAATTTTCACAGTGATGATAATAGTAATTAACTTGTTAAAGTTGGATGCATTTTTTGACTAATACTGTACTGGTTTATAGGGTTTTTACTTACAGTAGGAATCAAAAAAAAAATTTAAGCTAGCTTTATGCTTAATTTGGGTCAGTACTTTGCAACATGCAAAAAAGAATTGATCTAATTTGGGTGTGATATACAGTAATGTGTAGGTTTAACCGCTGAACATAGTTAAAATTTAGCTTTAAAGGTCAAAAAAAGGATCGTTTGTATAAATCTATCTTTAGAACGTTTAACTCCTGTGTATAGTGTGCACGTGCGCGTCTAGAATGAATGAAATGAAAGGTTCCTACTGCAGGTTACTGAGACATACATGGGTTCACACACTCCAAAAATCAAGTCCAACACATTGGGGAAAGAGCACTGCTTCAGTAGCAATATCTTGCTTCCCTCTCCTAATAAAATGTAAGTTTTAAAAAATTCTGTTATGCAGTGTCTTGCAAAGGTTTATGAATTTCCTGCTTTGCACCTATTAATTAAGGGTGCTGTATTTCTAAAGGATGTGGCATTACAGAATGGTGGTGTGAGAATATCTTGGAGGTGTGCATCCTGCGAAATCTTATCTGGATCTTCAAGTGCATCATTTCACAGTTCCTGTATCATAGATTTAAAAAAACCCACACATTCTGTCTTTTATATGTTAGTAATATTTAGCTCTCTCCTGTTGACCTTTTACCAGTGCCATTATGTAACCAACAGTTGGGTGTCTGGTACAGTGACCTGGATTGGCCCTGCCAGTTAATTGTTCTTCCCTTCCTACCCTGACTGAGATTGAAAATCACTGTGGGGAAATTACTGGCCCGTATATTACCATTCAACACCATGTGTTTATTTACCAATTTGGGATGTGTCTTTCTGTAATCCAGCTCATTGATACAGCAGTGTGTTATGCTGTACCTTTCCTATTAAAATCCTATGATTTTATTTTATTTGAAATTAATAGTTTTGGTTATAATGCTTTTGGGTTTTAAATTTTCATAAACATATCAGTTAGTTTGTATTGTAACATCCTCCATTTTGGAAGGGGGTTCCAATATTCGTATTTTCAATGGGTAATATTCCTTAAGGAACTATGGTTTTAGCCTTTTTTCAATTTGGTATTATTGGTATCTAACTTGTTAGTTTAGGTTGGTGTAAATTAATTTGTGTGGAAATTAAACATATAGGCCAGACCAGGTAAGGACGGCAGATTTCCCTCCCTAAAGGACATTAGTGAACCAGATGGGTTTTTATGATAATCCGATAGTTTCCTGGTCACCATCACTGAGACTAGCTTTTTATTCCAGATTTATTTAATTAACTGAATTTAAATTCCCCAGCTGCCGTGGTGGGATTTGAACTCGCGTCTCCGGATCATTAGTCTAGGCCTCTATGCTACCATTCCCGTATTCAGCCTGATTGTAGCAGTCTAGAATTAGGTTTGATTGTATTGGTAAAATATTTAAATTATTGATATTACAGTAATGCACTGTTCAAAGCTTAAAGTGTAAAGCTTTTCATAGAATGGTTACAACACAGAAGGCCAGGCGGCCCTTCGAGCCCATGCCAGCTCTCTGCAAAAGCACTTCAGCTAGTCCCACTCCCCCGCCCTTTCCCCATAGCTCTGCAATTTTTTTTCCTTCAGGTACTTATCCAGTTCCCTTTTGAAAGCCACGACTGAATCTGCCTCGACCACCCTTTCAGGCAGTGCATTCCAGGTCCTAACCACTCGCTGCGTAAAAAGGTTTTTCCTCATGTTGCCTTTGGTTCTTTTGCCAATCATCTTAAATCTGTGTCCTCTGGTTCTCGACCCTTCTGCCAATGGGAACAGTTTCTCTCTATCTACTGTCTAGACCCCTCATGATTTTGAGCCCCTCTATCAAATCTCCTCTCAATCTTCTCTGCTCTAAGGAGACCAACACCAGCTTCTCCAGTCTATCCATGTAACTGAAGTCCCTCATCCCAGGAACCATTCTTGTAAATCTTTTCTGCACCCTCTCTAAGGCCTTCACATCCTTCCTAAGGTGCGGTGCCCAGAATTGGACACAATACTCCAGTTGAGGCTGAACCAGTGTTTTATAAAGGTGGTTCATAACTTCCTTGCTCTTGTACTCTATGCCTCTATTTATGAAGCCCAAGATCCCGTATGTTTTTTTTAAACGCTTTCTCAACCTGCCCTGCCACCTTCAACAATTTGTGCACATACACCCCCAGATCTCTCTTCATGCAAAACCTTTAGAATTGTACCCTTTTTAGTTTATATTGCCTCTCCTCATTCTTCCTACCACAATGTATCACTTTGCACTTTTCTGTATTAGATTTCATCTGCCATGTGTCCGCCCATTCTGTTAAATCCATGAATCTTGATGTATGGTGTCCTTCAATAAATCGACAGAGGAACAAATGTGTTTACTGGATGAGGGTTACTCTAAAACTAAAAGTACAGATCCCTACTCAGGGTTTATATACAGGTGTGGTCACTGCCGGTACTACAGTATACAGGAGCTGTACAAAGTAGTTCTCCCCTTAAAGGTAGATACACTACAATTCCTCCCCTTTTAGATTAACAGTACCATAACATTCATTTAACAATTAACACTTTTAACATGCAACATTAACTGAAAATAGTCCATTTATAAATTCAGTTTTTGGGGCAGCTTCCTGATCCTTTTCTGGATAGCGCCTTTCCTGAGTGTCTTGCTCTTGGTGCGGAGGCGATTCTGCCCCCATGTCGTCGGTTGGTTCATCAGCTTCCGATGCTACTGTTTCTGGGGTAGATGCTACCTGTATGCTGGGTTCATCACCAGGTACGCGAGACATGGGGTTGACTCGTTCCTGTGACGCTAGGATCTGGTCGACATGGCGTCTCACAATGTTCTCCCCAACATCCTCTGTGTACATTAGTGGGCCCTGCCTTGTGCATATCGTTCCTGGTTGCCATTTCTCTGTTCGGTAGTCACGGGCCAAGACTGGTTGCCCTACATTGAAGCTCCTTGTCGGCTTCTCATTGATGTGCTGGAATTGCTTATTCTCAACATTTCTTCGTACATTTGGTCTGAGCAAATCCAGATGAGATTTCAACCTTCAGTTAAAGAACATCATGGCTGGGGTCTGGTTGGTAACTGCATGTGTCGCATTTCTGTAGGCTAACAGGAAATTGTCCACCTTATGCTGCAGTGGAATGTCGTCATCGCACATGGCCCTTACTGCCTTTTTAAAGGTTTGTACAAACCTCTCCGCCAATCCATTTGTGGCTGGATGATACGGGGCGGATGTGTAATGCCATACCCCATTCCTTCTCATAAATTTCCGAAACTCTTCGGACACAAACTGTGGTCCGTTATCAGAGCAAATCTGCTCTGGCAAGCCGTTCCTGGCAAATATGGTCCGTAGGACTGCAATCGTTTTCTCCGTGGTGGTGGAGGACATTTTGATCACCTCAGGCCATTTCGAGTGCGCATCCACTGCTATTAAGAACATTGAGTCCATGAATGGACCAGCAAAATCAATATGCACCCGTTGCCATGGAGAGGAGGGCCACTCCCATGGGTGTAGAGGGGCATGTGGTGGTGCATTTTGGACCTTCTGGCATCCTGAGCAGCTCTTTGTCAGGTCCTCGATTTGCTGATCGATCCCTGGCCACCACACAAGCCCTAGCAAGGCTTTTCATTTTCACCCCTCCCAGATGGCCTTCGTGGAGCTCATTGAGCACTCTCCCTTAACTTGGGTGGAATTACCACTCGGGATCCACACATCACTGTCCCCATGCATACTGACAGCTGTTCTCTTCTGGATGAGAATGCTGGCAACAGTGAGTCACCATGTGTTGGCCATCCCTTCACCGTCAAATCACATACCTGAGACAGTGGTCATTTCGGGTCTCCTCTATATCCGCATTAGTTACTGGCAAGCGTTCAATTATAGTCGAATAAAATATTTCGACAGGATCCACTGCTGGTGCTTCCTCCGCAGTAGGCAGTGGCAGGCGTGATAGCCCATCAGCGTTTCCATGCTGTTTCGTGCCCATGTACTCTTTTTCATATTGGTTCGCCCCTAGAAAAAGGGACCATCTTTGTAGCCGTTGCACAGTCATCACCGGAACGCCCTTCTTAGGATTAAAGATGGAGACAAGTGGTTGGTGGTCAGTCAGCAAGGTGAACTTCTGCCCGTGCAGATAGTGGTTGAACTTTTTCACTCCCCACACTAGGCTGAGGGCCTCCCTGACAATCTGGGCGTAGTTACGCTCGGCTGAGGTTAGTGACCGAGACGCAAAGGCTACTGGCCTCTCCAAGCCGTCCGGGAATTTGTGCGACGGCACCGCTCCAATACCATAGGGTGATGCATCACACACCAACCGAATTGGTAGTGCTGGGTTGAAATGAGCCAACACCTCTTTTGATGTGATCAATTCTTTGCACTTCTGGAAAGCTCGTTTACATTCGTCATTCCACTTCCATGGTACCCCCGTTTGCAGTAGGGTATTCAGTGGGTGTAGTACTGTAGACAAATTCGGCAAGAACTTATGGTAGTAGTTCACCAGCCCGAGGAACGACCTCGGTTGTGACACATTTTCCGGTGCTGGAGCCTTGACTACTGCCTCAATCTTTTCAGGGGACTTATGTAACCCCTCTTCATCAATAACGTGGCCACAATACGAGATCTGCTTCTGGAAAAACTCGCATTTGTGGCGATTAGCTCGGAGCCCATATTCCTTCAATCTAGTGAGCACCTGCTCCAGGTTGGCGAGATGATCACTGTCATTTTCGCCCGTGACCAGGATGTCGTCCAAATAACACTGGGTCCCTGGAATCCCTTGCAGGACTTGATCCATTGCCCTTTGCCAAATAGCCGGAGCTGATGCTACCCCGAACAACAGCCGGTTGTATTGGTAGAGACCTTTGAGTATTGATCGTGAGGTACTGTTTCGAGGCTTCTTCTACCTCCATTTGCAGGTACGCCTGGGCCAGATCAATCTTAGTGAAGCGTTTTCCTCCAGATAGCGAGGCGAAAATATCTTCAATCCGCGGAAGCGGATATTGTACCGTGTGAAGGACTGGGTTCACTGTCACCTTAAAGTCCCCACAGATGCGAACCTTCTTTGGTTCCCCAGGCGTATTACTCAACGACCTCTTCATTACAGGAACGATGGGTGTAGCCCACTCGCTCCAGTCCACTTTGGACAGTACTCCAGAACGTTCCAAACCTTCCAGCTCTGCTTCGACGGCTGGGCGGATCGCATAAGGGCGGATCGTCTGGCCTTAAAAAAAACTTTGGGCTTGCATTTTCCTCTCTTTTGATCGTCACTGTTATGCCTTTTAGTGTTCCGAGTCCCTCCTGGAACACCTCTTGTGCGTCAGTTAGCATTTTTGACAGTCGTCCAGGTGTGACGTCGTCATCCTTTTTGGCATCTACCATTAGTGCTTGTATGGCATGCCAATCTAACTATCTTCCGGATCCATTCACGCCCTAGTAGTGGTGGTCCTCCATCTGGCAATACATATAGGTCCATTTTTGGTGTTTCCTTGCCGTTGTATATCACGTTCACCCTTATTTTTCCTTTGGGGTAGACTTTTTTGCCCCGTGTACGTCTTCAAGACAATCTCTATCTCTCAAGGGTATATGTGAGAATAGCCGCTTGTAGTCCCTTCGGTTTATGACTGTTAGGGCTGATCCTGTGTCCAATTCCATTTTCACTTGGACTCCGTCTATCTTGAGCGTGACCCAGATAGTTTGGTGATCCTCCATTTTGATTACATTATGTAGATTCAGACAACCCAGCTCCTTGCTTCCGGAGTCTGTATCCCTTTTCTGTTCGTCTGAACTACTCTCCGTCACCTTGTACCTTTTTGTACTTCTCCTGTGGAGATTTCTTGCTGCTGGTTTTCTTTCCCGACCTGCAGACTCTTGCTATGTGTCCTACTTTTCCACACTGTCTGCACACTTGGTCCTTGAACCAACAATCCTTATGGTCGTGTGTTGTTCTGCCGCAGCGATAACACTTCACTGCTCCATATGACATTTCATTTGTGCCATATTCTTGCGGTCTCCGTTGTATCTCTGCAGCCATGCAGAATGCCTTGTCCAGCGTAAGATCCTTTTCTGATAGAAGCCGTTTCTGGGTTCCTTCACTTTGAAGACCACACTCAAACTTGTCCCTTAAAGTTATCTGCTAGTCCCGTTCCAAACTGGCAGTGTTTCGATAGCTTGCGCAGTTCCGTTAAATACTCAGCATTACTTTCGTCTTTATGCTGGTTCCTTTTGTGAAACTTAAATCTTTCTGCTATCAGCAGCGGTGTGGGGTTTAAGTGGTCCTGTAGGATTGCCACTATGCTTTCAAAATCCTTTTCCACTGGCTTCTCTGGGGTTACTAGGTTTCGCAGTAAGCCATATGTTTTTGCACCCATGGAATTCAACAATACCAGTGCTTTTCTGGCACTTCATTCGCCTTGCAGTACACTTCTATACGTTCTACATATGTCGCCCAATCTTCGACTTCATTGTCGAACGCTGTGACACTGCCACTCTTCAGCATCCCTGGGTGTGGTTAGACTGGCTAAAAATGGCGTCTCCCGCGCTCTCCCCCCTTCTCCGCTGGCTCAAAATGGCGTCTCCCGCGCTTTGCTTTCCTTCCCGCGCTCTCCCTTCTCCACTGTGGCTCAAAATGGCGTCTCCCGCGCTCTCCCTTCTCCGCTGCGGCCCAAATGGCGTCTCCCGCGCTTTCCTTTCTTCCCCCGCGGATGCTGCTCAGCCCTTGAACACCAGCCGCGCTCTGCACCTCTCTCGTTGACGCCGCTCGGTCTTCAACCCCGGCTGCGCCCTGTGCGCTTTACCCTCTCCTACCCCATCGACGCTGCTCGGCCTTTTTCTGTGCCGTCGATCGGCTCCAGCCGCCGCT
The DNA here is from genome assembly GCF_052327205.1 of Somniosus microcephalus. Taxonomy (NCBI): domain Eukaryota; kingdom Metazoa; phylum Chordata; class Chondrichthyes; order Squaliformes; family Somniosidae; genus Somniosus; species Somniosus microcephalus. Next base: position 51,749,774 of record NC_141011.1, read on the forward strand.
GTCTGGGAAGGGTCTGCGCCGTACCTGCTGCCAGCCCGCTGCGCTGGATCGTCGCGACTGGAGAACCAAGCCCAGCTCTCCACAGCCTCCTCTGCGATGCTGAAGTCTTCTCTGGATGGTCGACGCCCGCACTTCTGGACTCTGCCTTCCCCTTTCACTGCTCTCCAGGAGCGAATCCCTGGGAGGTGATGCAGAGTTGCAGGTAGGTTTGAATCCACTCGTCGCCAATGTTAAATCTGTGAATCTTGATGTATGGTGTCCTTCAATAAATTGACACAGACTGCAGAGGAACAATCAACAGGTGTTTACTGGATGAGGGTTACTCCTAAAACTAAAAGTACGGATCCCTACTCGGGGTTTATATACAAGTGTGGTCACTGCCGGTACTACAGTATACAGGAGCTGTTAAAAAGCAGTTTTTCCCCTTAAAGGTACATACACTACACATTCCACCAGCTTGTCTCTGTCCTCCTTGAAGTCCATCACTATCCTCCTCAAGGTTCACTATAATTCCAAGTTTTGTGTCATCTGCAAATGTTGAAATTGTGCCCTGTACACCCAAGTCCAAGTCATTAATATATATCAAGAAAAGCAGTGGTCCTAGTACCAACCCCTGGGGAACACCACTGTATACCTTCCTCCAGTCTGAAAAACTACCATTCACCACTACTCTCTGTTTCCTGTCACTTAACCAATTTTTGTATCCATGCTGCCACTGTCCCTTTTATTCCATGGGCTTCAACTTTGCTGGCAAGCCTATTATGTGACACTTTATCAAACGCCTGTTGGAAATCCATGTACACCACATCAACCACATTGCCCTCATCAAAAAACTCAATCAAGTTACCTTTAACAAATCTGTGCTGGCTTTCCTTAATTAATCCACACTTTTTCTAAAAGCTTCCCACTACCGAGGTTAAACTGACTGGCCTACTGTAGTTGCTGGGTTTATCTTTACACCCTTTTTTGAACAAGGGTGTAACATTTGCAGTTCTCCAGTCCTCTGGCACCGCCCCCGTATCTAAGGAGGATTGGAGGATTATGGCCAGTACCTCCGCAATTTCCGCCCTCCACATCGTAGGATGCATCCCATCCAGTCCTGGTGACTTATCTACTTTAAGTATAGCCAGCCTTTCTATTACCTCCTCATTATCAATTTTTATTCCATCTAGTATCTCAACTACCTCCTCTTTCACTATGACTTTGGCAGCATCTTCTTCCTTGATGAAGACAATTGCAAAGTACTCATTTAGTACCTCAGCCATGCCGTCTGCCTCCCTAATTGGCCCCACCCCTCCTTTTACTACCGGTTTTATTATTTTGTCTTGGTCAGGTCTCATCTAGAATATAGGGGTCAATTTTAACCCCACTCCTCGAGTGAGAATGGTGCATGGGTGGGGTTAAAAACAGGCCGAGTCCATTTACTGGCCTGAGGTCACTCGGTTCCCGCCTGGTAACGTCTTATCTTCACTGACTCCCGCTGCAGGCAAGCGAGGGCCAAATTTAAATTTAGAAGTTGCAGCCTGATGATGTCATCAGTGCCGCATTATGATTTTTATGACGATTCGGGGAGGCCTGCTATCAGAGAAACCTGGCTGGATGTAGCAATGGCCAGAAGAAGCCAAGCGAAGTACAGTAAGGTGTTTTTTTTTTTTAATTCTTTGGAGAAGCAGGAAGAAATCCTTGGGCCTCTCTTGCTGCGGCCCTTAATCCCCACACCGGCATCTTACCTTATGCCTGTTCCCTTAGGTCCCCAGCGGCAGACAGCTTTGCCTCAAATGCTGCTCGTGCCCACCGGCCTTGACATCATTCCTGCTGGCTTCAATCGGGACACCGATATCGGGGTCTTTTCCTTCAGAACTGCCAAGTATGCCGTCTGCTTCGGCCCCCCCCCCCCCCCACCCTTGCAGGCATTTAAAGTCAGGGTGGTAATGTCCATATATGGACTTTATCACCCACCATATGAGGGAGGCATATCTGGATGCTATTCTAGATGAGGTCTGACCAAGACAAACATGGCAGTCATTCTAACATAGTTGAAAAGACCTTGCAACAGTCAGTCTTGGCTCTTTCCTACAATGTTGACTCAAATTATTTCTTGAATCCATCTCCAGTCTTGACACTGGAATGTAGCCTAAAGCAATAGGTTCATGCAATAATTCCGAAACCCTTGTAACCATTTCTGATGCAACCTATTTTATTTTGGAGATGTTTTGCTGTAAAATCTTTAGGTTCTTCACACAAACTGTTTGAACTTGTTGATGGGTGGCAAGTTCGCACTTGTGTTGAGCTGTATTTTGCAGTCCTTCATGATCTGTAAAAGTTTTAGGCGTTAGTTATTTTTAAATAACTCGACTTTTTTTATTTTTCAGAGAATTTTGCCACTGACCTCGAACTATTTGCCAAGTAAGTGACACCAATCCAATAAATGTACAGTTAAATCTTTTACTGGTACCTAGGTGGGGAGGGGGCTCTTGATGAGGTAAACCCCTGATAACAAACAGTTATAATGGAGCTCTGCTGAGGGAAGGGAAAAACTTTTGTTTAACAAAGGAAATTATAATAGTTTGGAATAAGATTCAGCTGTGTTTTAAACTTCTTCCTTGGTATTGACTTACTCAAACCCCTCAAGTTTCCAGTGTATAACATTTTAGCTGATTCTGTGTGAAGTTGTAGATGAATTTTGTGAGATTAATATTTTCAGTCCAATTTTTCTGATTCCTTGGGGGGGGAATTCGGTTGATTCGTGCCTCCCGTTAGTGCCCTAACAGGGCGCTAAGCAACTAGCGCCTGGGCGTGGCGCCGCCAATGTCTCCCGCGAAATTCAGCAGGAGGTTAGTGGCGGCGGTAACTGTTAGCGCCCTGTGCCTCCGGCGATGATGTCATCACCGTGCGGATCGCCCCGCTCGTGCCCTGGCTGCGATCTTCGGTAGTGCCCCCTGTCTTGCCGCCAGACACAGGGTCGGGGGGGCCTACCTGCGGCCGGGGCGGCGCAAATTAAAGCGGAGGTGCCGGGCGGTCATTTTTGTTGCTGGCTGCCTGCCAGCACCTGCCCCCGTTGCTGTCCCCGGCCTTCTGTGCAGTCCCCTCGTGGGGTGCCGGCTGCGCTCCGTGAGCCCGGCACTTCTCTTGAGTGCCGGGCTCTTTTGCCGGCACTCCGGTCCCTGGTGGCTCATCTGGGCCCCGGGACGTGCTGTGCTAGGCCCCTCCCCTTTAATAAGGGGTGGAAGGCCTGCAGTACCACGGCGTGACGTGCCGCAGAGCACGTGGTGCCGTGATATTCACTCGCAGCACCCCAAGAGTGAATTATGTGCCCCAGCTAATGTGCATTAATACAACCTCAATTGCTTCCTTAGCAATCCTTGTGACTTCTCTGCTGAAACTGCCAATACAGTTTAATTGTGCCCAAGTTTGGGGCAGTTTGATGGTGTAGACTTGTGCCCCTGGGGACTCAGACTGGCCAAACTCACTTCACATGTAACTAATCTAGCAGAGAGCGCAGGTAGGGCACACCACTTTTTTGGAGCAAAATTACATTTTATTTTTATATTTTTAAAATGCCACCTACACACACGGCTTGCTCATGAGATGTGTCTATCCTTGACGCACATGGCCAAAAACTTTGGTTCTAATTGCCATATTTTAAGTTCCCAAAAACATGCTTAAGAGGTTGAGAGAATGCAAAAGAAATGTTCTTTTTTTCCTGTGGATTTAATTAAATTGCCTTAGATTTGTTGCAAAGCATCCATATCTAATATATTCATTGAGGAACTCGTTTAACTTTATATTGAAAAAAGACTGATTTGTAGTTTAACTTTGATCTTGTAAAATGCTATGGGAGTTTCATCAGTGCCTTATTGCTATTACTACTACAGGTACTGGTGGTTACTATTTTATAATAGATAATGAATTTATATAGTGCCTTTTACATTGAAATGTCTGAGTACTTCACAAAGTGAGTTACCTTTTGAAGTGCAGTAACTGTTATGTAAGCAAACATGCTCCTAATTCTTATGTTCTTAAACATGCTGTCCATTCTTCACTTGCTATCCCCCACAATCATAAGATGAAACCGCAGTAAATTTGCTTTTAAGTGTTGTTGGTTAATTGAGGAATATTGCTCAGAACAGTGCGGGAGCTTCCTGGCCCACTTAGTATAACGCCATGTCTGTTTGAACCACTGAAACAACACAGAACCTAGGTGTAACATCTCTTCCAAGAGAACTGCCAACAATGCAGCACTCACTCAGTACTGCATTGGAACCTAGATTATGTGCTCAAGGCATGATGTGGAGCATGGCCTACACCTACTCACTTTCCTGATTCCAAATTTTTTATCCTGCAGGATAGATACATTTTAGAACTGGATTCAAAAAGTAATTTTAAGATAGAACCAGTGTGGTTAGTTCACTTTTTAATATCTTTCTACAGACATGGAAAGCGGACCACTGTTAACACTGATGATGTGAAACTGCTGGCGAGGAGGAGCAAAGCACTGGTGAAGTTGCACCTTTTTTTACATTTGTCATGAATGTTATAATTGTGTTCCAGTTTTACCTTCTCAATTTAAAATACTCTAAAGCATAACAGTATTCTTCATAGAATGCTCATTGAATAGAAACATAGAAGATAGGAGTAGGCCATTCGGCCCCTCGAGCCTGCTCCGCCATTCAATGCGACCATGGCTGATCATCCAAATTCAGTACCCGGTCCCTGCTTTCTCCCCATACCCCTGATGAGGAAAGGGTATTCAGACTATCAGAAATTCTTGAAACAGATCATGTACAAGTTGTATTTGCCCCAGTTTATTTACTTTCTTGAGATAAAAATTCCAAGATGATATAACGTGACGCACACAAAGGTAATTTAGTTAAACTTCAGGAATTCAATTTAACATTTGAATCTACGTGGGGCAGCTCTGGTTTAAACTCCACCGGTGCTATTTCAGTAGCCCTCAACAGAATTGAAACCTAGTGTTATGTAGAATATTTAATCATCTGTTGATATTTATCCTCACAACCACCATTCCTGTTCTTTTTCCCTCCTGCTCCTCTCTCCGAGGCATTGATTCCAACTGTCAGCCCTCGGTTAGCTCACCCAACTAACCATTCTTCATGTGTAAACCTTAATACTGTCAGCAGTCTACTCTACTGAAGAAATCCCAGTTGAGCCTGATATTATCTTGACCAAACATCCACCTGTGTATTTGCCAGCAGGAACCTTAGCTCTTTTTTTCCCCTTTTAGACCAGGGGACTGAAACCAATTGAAACACCCCAACTACTGCGATTACTGAGATTGGATTAACTCGTTGAAAAAAAAATCGAAAAATAGGAGCAGGAGTCGGCCATTCGGCCCTTCGAGCCTGCTCTGCCATTCAATATGATCATGGCTGATCCTCTATCTCAATACCATATTCCCGCTCTCTTCCCATACCCCTTGATGCCTTTTGTGTCTAGAAATCTATCTACCTCCTCCTTCTTAAATATATTCAGTGACTTGGCCTCCACAGCCTTCTGTGGCAGAGAATTCCACAGGTTCACCACCCTCAGTGAAGAAATATCTCCTCCTCTCTGTCCTAAATGTGTGACCCCCTCGTTCTAGACCCCCCAGCCAGGGGAAACATCCTCCCTGCATCCAGTCTGTCTAGCCCTGTCAGAATTTTATACGTTTCAATGAGGTCCCCTCTCATTCTTCTAAACTCTAGTGAATACAGGCCTAGTCGACCCAATCGCTCCTCATACGGCAGTCCTGTCATCCCAGGAATCAGTCTGGTGAACCTTCGCTGCACTCCCTCTATGGCAAGTATATCCTTTCTTAGGTAAGGAGACCAAAACTGCGCACACAGTACTCCAGGTGTGGTCTCATAGGGATCAAACTGCTGGAACTTTCTGTTCTGTATAGCTTAGTAACACACCATGTGGTGCATTTAACACACTGATACTGATGAGCTTTTTATTTTATTTTAAAATTTGAACATTTTACAGTAAATTACATTTACAGAGCTCATTCAGCTCTTTGTACAGTCACAAGCCCTCGTGTCTACAAGGCAGGGGTCACAGTCTCTACAAGCTGCTTTGTCGTCTTCACTTGTTCATCCAGATAGTGGGTCTCCAGGAATTCACACAGATGAGGGTCGGCGCCCCCAGTGGAGGGTTTGTGCAGATCCGGCAGACTCTGGTTGACAATCTTCTCCATCTGCAGGGCTCTCTGCATCGCCGAGTGGTGGGAGTCTGTTACGGATATCTACTAGTTTCAGGTCAAGGGTGCAAATTATTTTTATTTATTTTTATTTTTTTTAAATAAGTGTCACCTGAGGATTTCCAATTTTATACTTAGAGTCATAGAGTCATAGAGTTTTACAGCACAGAAAGAGGCCCTTCGGCCCATCGTGTCTGCGCCGCCCATCCATCCCTGTCCAGTCTAATCCCATTTTCCAGCATTTGGTCCATAGCCTTGTATGCAATGGCATTTCAAGTGCTCATCCAAATGCTTCTTGAATGTTGTGAGGGTTCCTGCCTCTACCACCCTTTCAGGCATTGAGTTCCACATTCCAACCACCCTCTGGGTGAAAAAGTTCCTCCTCAAATCCCCTCTAAATCTCCTGCCCCTTACCCTGAATCTATGCCCCCTTGTTATTGACCCCCCTACTAAGGGGAAAAGTTCCTCTTTGTCTACCCTATCTATGCCCCTCATCATTTTGTACACCTCAATCAGGTCCCCCCTCAGCCTTCTTTGCTCCAAGGAAAACCACCCCAGCCTGTCCAGCCTCTCTTCATAGCTGAGGCGCTCCATCCCAGGTAACATCCTGGTGAATCTTCTCTGCACCCTCTCCAAAGCAATCACATCCTTCCTATAGTGAGGCGACCAGAACTGCACACAGTACTCCAGCTGTGGCCTCACCAGCGTTTTGTACAGCTCCATCATAACCTCCCTGCTCTTATATTCTATGCCTCGGCTAATGAAGGCAAGTATCCCATATGCCTTTTTAACCACCTTATCTACCTGTTCCGCTGCCTTCAGGGATCTATGTACATGTACACCAAGGTCCCTCTGACCCTCTGTACTTCCTAGGGTCCTACCACTCATTGTGTATTCCCTTGCCTTATTTGTCCGTCCAAAATGCATCACCTCGCACTTTTCAGGGTTAAATTCCATTTGCCACTTTTCCGCCCATCTGACCAACCCGTTTATATCGTCCTGTAGCCTGAGGCTTTCCTCCTCACAATTTACCACCCCACCAATTTTCGTGTCATCTGCGAACTTACTGATCATACCTTTTACATTCTCATCCAAATCATTTATGTAGATCACGAACAACAAGGGACCCAGCACCGATCCCTGAAGTACCCCACTGGACACAGGCTTCCAGTCACAAAAGCAACCTTCGACCATCACCCTCTGCCTCCTGCCACTCAGCCAGTTTAGGATCCAACGCGCCAAGGCACCCTGGATCCCATGGGCTCTTACCTTCTTGACCAGTCTCCTATGCGGGACTTTGTCAAAAGCTTTACTGAAGTCCATGTAAACCACATCCACAGCATTTCCCTCATCCACCCCCCTAGTCACCCCCTCGAAAAATTCAATCAGATTTGTCAGACATGATTTACCCTTGACAAAGCCATGCTGACTATCCCCGATTAATCCTTGCCTCTCCAAGTGGAGACTAATTTTGTCCCTCAGAATTTTTTCCAATAATTTCCCTACCACAGATGTTAGGCTCACTGGCCTGTAATTCCCTGGTTTATCCCTGCTACCCTTCTTGAATAATGGTACTACGTTAGCTGTTCTCCAGTCCTCTGGTACATCCCCTGTGGCCAGAGAGGTTCTGAAAATTTGTGTCAGAGCCCCTGCAATCTCCTCCTTTGCCTCCCACAGCAGCCTGGGATACATCTCGTCTGGGCCTGGGGATTTATCCACTTTTTGGCCTGCTAAAACCGCTAGCACCTCCTCCCTCTCGATGCTAATATGTTCAAGTATGTCACAGCCCCCTTGCCCGATTTCTATGTCTGCATCGTCTTTCTCCATAGTGAACACAGATGCAAAAAATTCATTTAAAACCCCGCCTACATCATCTGGCTCTACACACAGATTGCCACTTTGGTCCCTAATGGGCCCTACCCTTTCCCTGGTTATCCTCTTGCCCTTAATATACTTATAAAACATCTTAGGATTTTCCTTTTATTTTGCTCGCCAGTGTTATTTCATGGCCCCTCCTCGCCCTCCTAATTTCTTTTTTAAGTATGCCCCTGCATTTTTTATACTCCTCTAGGGCTTCTTCCGTCTTTAGTCTTTTGTAACTGCCAAAAGCCCCCCTTTTATTTCTAATGCATTTTTGTATATCCCTTGTCATCCAAGGTTCCCTTTGCTTGTTGGTCCCACCCTTGACCTTTACAGGAACATGTTGGCGTTGTACTCTCTCTATTTCCCTTCTGAAAGTCTCCCACTGTTTTGATGCGGATTTTCCTATAAGTAGCTGCTCCCAGTCCAATTTGGCCAGATCCTGCCTTATCATATTAAAATCGGCCTTCCCCCAATTTAGAACCCTTATTTCCGGGCCGTCTTTGTCTTTTTCCATGACCACCTTAAATCTCACCGAATTGTGGTCACTGTCGCCAAAATGCTCTCCTACTGACACTTCCACCACTTGCCCGGCTACATTCCCCAGAATTAGGTCCAGTACCGCCCCCTCTCTTGTAGGACTTTCTACATGTTGGCTCAAAAAGCTCTCCTGGATGCACTTTAAGAATTCTGCACCCTCTAAGCCTTTCACACTCTGACTATCCCAATTTATATTGGGGAAGTTGAAATCCCCCACTATTATTACCCTATTATTTTCGCACTTTTCTGAGATTTGCCTACATATCTGTTCCTCTATCTCCCCCTGACTGTTTGGGGGCCTATAGTACACTCCCAGCAAAGTGCTTGCCCCCTTTTTGTTTTTAAGTTCTACCCATATGGCCTCATTAGAGGAACCCGCTAATATATCATCCCTCCTTACAGCAGTAATTGACTCCTTAATTAATATTGCAACACCCCCTCCCCTTTTACACCCCCCTCTGTCTCGCCTGAAGATTCTATACCCCGGAATATTGAGCTGCCAGTCCTGACCCTCCCTCAACCATGTCTCCGTGATAGCAACAATATCGTACTCCCATGTGTTCAACAACAACTTCAGTTCATCCACCTTATTTGCAAGACTCCTTGCATTAAAATAAATGCCTTCCAGCCCTGCCATATTCTCTTTTGCCTTCACATATTTGCTTTGCCTTCCCAGCTGACTTGTTTTTCCCTCTGTATTTGGCTGTAAATCACCCCCTACTATAGCTCCACTCTGTACCCCATCCCCCTGCCAAGTTAGTTTAAACCCCCCCCCCCCCCAGTAGTGCTAGCAAACCTCCCCGCAAGGATATTGGTTCCCCTCTGGTTCAGGTGTAAACCGTCCGACTTGTACAAGTCCCACCTTTCCCAGAAGCAGACCCAGTGATCCAGGAAACTAAAGCCCTCCCCCCTGCACCATCCCTTTAGCCACGCATTCATCTGTTCTATCTTCCTATTTCTATACTTACTAGCACGTGGCACCGGGAGTAATCCAGAGATTACAACCCTTGAGGTCCTGCTCTTTAATCCTTCACCTAGCTCCCTAAATTCTTGCTGCAGGACCTCATCCCTCTTTTTACCTATGTCGTTGGTACCAATGTGGACCACGACCACTGGCTGTTCACCCTCCCCCTCCAGAATGCCCTGCAGCCGCTCAGTGACATCCTTGACCCTGGCACCAGGGAGGCAACAAACCATCCTGGATTCACGTCTACGGCCACAGAAACGCCTATCTGTTCCCCTTACTATAGAATCCCCTACCACTATTGCTCTCCCACTCTTTTTCCCCCCTTCCTGGGCAGCAGGAGCACCGCCAGTGCCAGGAAGTTGGCTGCTGCTGCCTTCCCCTGGTGAGTCATCCCCCTCAACAGTATCCAAAGCGGTATACTTGTTTGAAAGGGGGATGTCCGCAGGGGTTCCCTGCACTACCTGCCTGCCTTTGTCGCTCCGCCTGATGGTCACCCCCTGTGCTGCCCTACCCTGAGACGTGAACAACTCGCTAAACGTGCTATCCACGAGCCTCTCAGCATCGCGTATGCTCCAAAATTCATCCACCCGCAGCTCGAGCGCCACAATGCGGTCTACAAGTAGCTGCAGCTGGATGCATTTCCCGCACACATGGTCGCCAGGGACACTGGCAGCGTCCCTGATTTCCCACATACTTGTGTTCCCTAGATCTGGGATCAAGGCTTTTAAGTCAGACAACTTGCTTACATCAAGATTGATCCCTTTCTGAATTTTAAGCACTTAAAATCAAGTCACCTCCTTGATATTTTCCAGTGCACACAAGTTCAGTTCTGAGTCTCTTATACATCTCGACAGTCATGTCATGTTGAGTGGCTACTTTTACAGTATGACCAATATTCACGCCCAAATCCTTTCCTTGTACTTCATAGCCAGGTGGCAGAGTGCAGAAACAAGCCGACCAGATTCAACCGTCATTTATTTTGTCCCTTTCCTCAGCAACAGTGCCACCATCTGTTACAAAATGGCAATTTACTGATATAATTTAAGTTTTAAGAGATATTGGTATAGCAACTGTACAGCAATGCCTTTATTAGGATTAGCATTAATAAAATGTGGCCATGGTATTTTTGAAGTATAGTACCATACTAGAGTATATACTGTACTATACTACAGTGTATACTACATATACAATTCTCCTTTCCTTCATCCAAGTCATTGATTATATATGGTAAAAAGCTGAGGCTCCAGTCCAGATCCCTGGGGAACACCACTTGTCATATCCCATCAATCCGAGTATGTTCACTTTATCCCTACTCTCTGTCTCCTTACTATAAAATGGAACACTGCTTCTCATTGCAACAGTGAAAGGAGTAGATGGTATGGCAATGTTTGCACCTCAGTGGCAAGGCTACCCAACTTCATTAAGAAAACGATGGTGAGGAACCGGTTTCCTCTCTCCAAGGTACTAATGACATATCTGACCTTTGGTTGGAAAATAGACCAAGCAGAAACTGACTTGAGACCATAAGCTTATGGAGACCCACACAAAGTGACATGCCAGCTATGAGAGATGGTTAGTTAGACTGCCCAGCCTACTTGACAACACAATATGTTGCTATTAACCGACCCCTAAATAACCGGAACGCTCTATCCACCGGCAAAATTCAGGAGTCGGTTCAGGTAACCTTTTTTACTTTTAGTTACTTTTTTTACTCCATTTGTTGCTGTGCAAGGGTGTAGCTGAAGCTGTTGCTAAGCTACAGAGACGCTTGCAACTTGTGCCGATTGTTTTTAAGCTAGCAACAGGGTTTGTTGCTTTATACGGAGCTCTTGAGCTCCGTATCTTTTACTATAGCGTTCTGAACCGGCAACACGTCGGTCCCGTCCGTGCCGGATACCAGAAAGTTTCCTGTATTATTCAACGTAAGGCTCATTACTTAGTATTTACATGTTCAATTTCTTGCTTTTCCAGCAAAACTTCATTACAGAGAAATGTAATGATCTTGCTACCAGTAATGCGGAGCAAAAAGAGAAGAAAACAGTCGCCGCAGGAAAAGGCAAGAAGAAACCTGATGGCCACCTCGAGTCCACCGTAACTGAAAATGAAGACCTTACCGTCGACTAATCTGCAGAAAAGGCATTTCAAATTGAAACTTAATCTTGGACCTAGAACTGAGAGTAAGATCACTGTAGTTCACCCAAATTTCCTTCAATTTTTTTGGGGGGAGGGGGGTGTTGAAGTTACAAATGAACACCTGAATTATATGAAAACTAACAAATACCACAATATATAAGTAAAACGGATGTGAATCTATTTTGGCATGGCTACTGATTTTTAAAACTGATAGCCAATATTATTGTAGTATAATTCACAGTTGACTTAGCCATCATAAATAAGGTTCTCTTATTCTTTTTGATGCATTGAAATTGCTTTTCACACTCTTGGTAGGAACGCTCAATTTTCCTGCGCAAAATAATGGTGTTTAATATTTTCTTCAGTGTTTTTGGCACCTGTGACAGCTCAAGTTTTTTACATTAAAACAGACATGTATGTTAAATTAAAAATATTGATGCATTGTATATTTCTATAAAATAACTGCCCGGATTTTGCGGTCAGCGGCAAAGGGACGGCACTTGCTGCTGACCTTGAAGAAAGCTGCCCACAAAGATTTAGCGGGCTCCAGAGCATTGATTTCCCCATTTCTGACGTGACTTTGAATCTGGCGCCATCTATAGGGGATCTGCGGCAACAGTGAAGTCATCAAGCAGGCTGAGCAGCCAATTGCATTGAAGAATTCTCAGACAGCAAACCAGGAAATAAAAAGTAATTATGATTTGGTACGCCATTAAAAACTTAGTTGCACCTCATTCAAAAAGGCTTAACATTTTCAATTGTTTTTACAGCGAGAATAGTGCGTAAAAAGTTGAAGTTCGCGTTTAAATCAGTGATTTTGTGTTGCTTGCATCTGCGAAGACTGCAACAGCAGACCCTGTGGAGAAGCAGGGTATCACTGACAGCAACTTCAGGACTTCCACGTTTACCTGCGCATGTGTGGACGCCAGAAGTTGCTGTCCGTTTTACACAGTAATGACGGCAAACGCTGACAATTTCGCCATCATTACAACTGCAAATTCCGGACCAGTGCCTTTTTCAAGAAAGTTGCTTTAGCTGTTCTTGTTATAACGCTGCAGTAGAATCCTTATATTGCTGAGAGTGCACAGGAAACCTCAGCAGCCCAATGTTCCTGAGAGATTTGGAACTCTACATTTCTTAGATACTTTAAGATATTGTCGAGGGGTGTACAGAAGGCTGCAACACACGGCATTCTGAATTGCTTGGACTCTTCTGTTCTATCGTGTTCAAAACCACTCGTTTACAGAATTGTAACCCAATGGGAGGGGTGAAAGTAACGAGGAAAAGTTGTGAGTGCAAAGGCCAAATTATTTCACTGTTCTCATTGACACATTTGTACTGATGTGACCATGGTGCATTATCCCTCCTTGACCTCTCTGCAGACCTTTCTTAAAATCAACCTCTTTGACAAAGCTTTTGGTCACTCCTGCTAATATCTTTTTTTGCTTCAGCATCTTTTGTCTTTGATTACGCCTCTGTGAGGTGCTTTGGTGCGTTTTTTTGTACTTTAACGGTACCATATAAAAGCAAAATGTTACGTCTTGTGACTAAAAGCTGCATTAAAGTAGTGTGTGTCCCAAACAGTGTGTTTAAAAATAAATAAATAAATAAATAAATTATTTTGCCAGTTTTCTTCCCCTCGAGTCTTTGCTGAGTCTCGGTGATTAGTATCAACAAGCTGTTTGGCTGTGGGAACCCTGGCTTCCTCTCGCCCACTTCCTAATCAAATTGTAGTGCTCCTCCTTACTACTCCAGCTGAGATCTGACAGGTCCACACAGACCAGAGAAATAAAGAACTTGCATTTATATAGCGCCTTTCACATTTTCCGGACATCCCAAAGCTCTTCACTGCCAATGCAGTACTTTCAAAGTGTAGTCGCTGTTGCTATGTAGGGAAACCTGGCAGCTAATTTGCGCGCAGCAAGCTCCCACAAATGGCTGAGAGATAAATGACATGATTATCTGTTTTAGTGGATGTTGGCCAGGGCACCAGGAGGAAAACTCCACTGCTGCGGGGCACGGGGCCTCGGTTTAAAATCTCATCCGAAAGGCGGCACCTCTGACTGTGCAGCACTCCCACAGTGATTTACTGAACTGTCAGGCTAGATTATGTGCTCGAGTCTGAGTCGGCAGACTGGGGTTCAAGCCCCACTTCAGAGGTGAGAGTGCTACTCCTGAGCCATAGTCGAAACTGGAATCTTCCTGTTTCGCATAGCTCAGTACATAAACCCACTGAACCATTGGCGAAGCCCCACACCCATTTTAAACAAGATTTATTTCCTAGTCCTCCATTAACCAAACTCGGCAGAGAACAGTTTGAAAATAAAATAGCCATCCCCAGTACGCGCATACAAGGATACAAACCGGCATGGACTGGTTGGGCCGAATGGCCTGTTTCTGTGCCGTATATCCTATGTAAACCCATTTCTAAATGATTTCTGGTAACGGTTCATTCACCTGAAATGTTAACCCTACGTTTCTCTCGCTACAGATGCTGCCTGACCTGAATATTTCCAGCATTTTCTGTTTTTATTCCTTTTTTAGGTTTTAAAGTTATTTGTAATATGGCAGGAATGACTTATGAAGAGAGATTGGGTCGATTAGGCTTATATTCACTAGAGTTTAGAAGAATGAGAGGGGATCTCATTGAAACTTTTACAATTCTAACAGGACTAGATGCTGGAAGGCTGTTCCTGATGGCGGGGGGGGGGCGGGGGGGGGGGGGGGGGGGAGTCCAGAACCAGGGGTCACAGTCTAAAGATAAGGGGTAAGCCATTTAGGACCGAGATGAGGAGGAATTTCTTCACCCAGAGAGTGGTGAACCTGTGGAATTCTCTACCACAGAAGGCAGTTGAGGCCAATTCATTAAATATATTCAAGAAGGAGTTAGATATATTTCTTAAGGCTAAAGGGATATGGGGAGAAAGCAGGGACAGGGTACTGAATTTGGATGATCAGCCATGATCGCATTGAATGGCGGAGCAGGCTCGAGGGGCCGAATGGCCTACTCCTGCTCCTAACTTCTATTTTTTCTATGTTGATAACTAGATTACAATCTTTTAAGCTAAATGACTTGGTTTGGGGGGGGGGGGGGGATTTAATGTAACATTGAAATACTAACGTCATTCTGTTCCTGTCACACACAATCTTTGGTATTCCATGTCACGCTGTTCAGACCATTTGGATTTAAAGCATTGTAGCTCTGCGCATACCTTTCAGTATTGGATCTCGTATCTTTTTTGTGTGTGATTGGAGCACTCGCTGATGAATGAAATCTCCTGCTACAAAGTAGATGAAGATTTAAGAAAATGAACAGATATGGACCACAGCACTCAAAAGTGCCCAAGTGGAGCATTTTCCTGAAATGGGGCTAATATTTCATAAAAATTGCCCTCTGAATAATTGTGTATTTGTGTTTGAGTAAGTGATGGCCGTCTCCCGTTGCTTGCTAATGAAAGGTTACAGTTAGCTGCTCTTTCTCCCCCCCCCCCCCCCACTCCCTCCCCATGAGCCTATAGTTTGCTTACAATTGTAATTTTTCAGTATTTGCTTCATAAATTCTATATGCTTTCAATTTTACTGTACCCAAGTGGTGTTGACTACAATATGTGGGCTGAATAGATTTTAATTGGGTAAAATTAAATAGCAAACTGCTACACAAAAATAAATCTGCTACAATTGCCCAGTGCCTCAACTAAAGTTTAAGGCTAGTTTTCATTGGGGAAACCATCTGAACCATGCTGTGAAGTTGCATCAAGCAAGCAAAATTGGATGGTAAAATGTTAAATATATTACTGCAGATGCACACGACAGGCTGGCCGTGCTATGTGACCAAGTGGAATTTGAAAAAAACTGAAGCCTGCTGCTTCGGTGGTGCAAAAATGTGTTTTGCAATTGAACTGCTATACGGCTTGTTTGAACCTCCTTGTATTAGTTGCGTGCTGAGAAAAATGAAGATTTGGAATGATGTTGAGGAAAGAATTTATGTTTATAATGTCAAATTACATGATTTTTTAATTGTGTAAATATGATCTTTGTTGGTGCATTTAGTTTGATGGAAGGAATAGACTTACTGCTTAGTGATATCTCAGAAATGTCCAGATCTGGAAAAATTAATAACCTAGACGCTGAAATCAGATTCTTCCATTCAGTGGAGATTTAGAGGCATGGTGAGCTACAACACTGTTCTTTCAGCACTACATCCTTGTTCAAATTCAGCTCAGATTGCTGGGATGAAAGTCTGTGTGTTCTCTAGCAGCTGTAATGGTCCATATGAAATGAGTTGGATAGTCTTGAGCCAATTCCCAGTGGGCATAAGTTCACAACACAAAAACTGTCCATAATTCAGCACTAATTGACACCGAGAGACAACAATGTCTGGTGTTGGAAATGGAAACATTATAATGGTTCCTTGGGGAGATTTGTCTGCCACTTAACTTGCACTGTGTCTCTGTATTCACCGGAAATCTCCTTGAACTCGAGCACAAATGCCAAAAGATGTATCTATCGAACAATGTGAGTCTTGTGCATGCCGACCCCGTCTGTCAAACCTGAAAGTGTCAGCCATGCAAAGTCAGTGTCACGTTTGTATCTGGTTCAAATCTAATTAATAAAACAGCAACAAATCACAACTGAACAGTGATGAATAAGTACAGTTTTTTTTTTAAAAGCCACTTATTTCTTGCTGATTTTATTTTTCTTGATCTGCCTTCTTCCCGAGGGAAGGAGCTGGCGATGTACAGACAGCTGGCAATCTACAAACAGATTCCCTTCAGCAACAGCAAATTGCCTTGAATTGACCGCAGGATGTGTTTATTTACAGAATTAGACTTGTGGCTTTAAAGGGAAAAACCAAGTTAAACATCGTTCCACCGTAGCAGCAGCAGAATAATATGTTTTGCATTAACAGTAAACACTTGTTATAAAGCCATGTATCCTCCAAATTACTGAGAACCCCCTGGAGAGATCTGCTAGTAATATATAAAAAATCTTATGCATAACACACATCACACTTTAAATGTGTCTGTAGCACAAAAAGCTCACGTTTTTATCATTTGTTGTAATTAAATTTTAATCGATTTTTAAGATGTCGTAACATTATCCACTTCATTGTCGCATCACATCTGACAAACTTTTACCATAGCCTCTACTTCACTGAGCAATGCCACTGGAGAGCCACTAATTAATTTTTAATAGGTACCTATTCTTTAAGTTGCTAGATTATTATTCAAGTTGCATTTCCCATTTTGCAGTTCTACTAACAAATCCTGCAACAACCATACAGCTCCTTCCAAGGTAAGTTTGTTGTGTTCTTTAATTTCAGTTGAACGTGAATAAGTTTAAGACTTACGGTTCAAAAGCCTGATGAGCTTAGTGCCTCAGCATAGCTTAATAGTGTCTGGAAGTATTTTGTTCAAAGCTGTTTGCTGGTAAAATAAAGTAAAACTCATATTTTGTTTCATGACAACATTGGGATACAGGCTTAGGGGTGGCACAAGCCTTTTCAGATATCTGGACTACGTGAGACATTGCAAGATAGAAGATCTCATTGAAACATATAGCGGGAAAAATTCAATTACTTTTGTGCCTCCCATTAGCGCCCTAAGACGGCGCTAACGGGGTGTAAAGCAACTAGCGCCCGGGCACGGCGCCAACGTCTCCTGTGAAATTCAGTGGGAGGTTAGCGGCCCGCGGCGCTGCACCGCTAGTGATGACGTCATCGCCCTGTGCAGCGCCCCGGCCGCGATCTTCGTAGCGCCCCCTGACTTGCCGCCAGACGCTATGTCCAGCGGGGTCGGGGCGGCTTACCTGCGGCCAGGGTGGTGCTATTTAAAGGTGAGGTGCTGTGCAGCCATTTTTGTTGCTGGCCACCTGCCTCCGCTCCCGTCCCCGGCCTCCTGACCTGCCCCACTTGGCGTGCCGGCTGCGCTCCATGAGCCCACCGCTTTTCTTGCGTGCCGGGCTCTCTCGCTGGTACTTACGATCCCCGGGGGCCCAGCTGGGCCCCGGGTTGCGCTGCACAAGGCCCCTCCCCTTTAAGAAGGGGAGGAAGGCCTGCAATATCGCGGCGTGACGTGGCGCTGCGACAAATAGCGCTGCGATATTCCCTCACAGCGCCCCAAGAGGGAGGCATGGCGCTTCCAGTAGGGGTGCTAATTTTTCCGGGGTGCCAAAAGTAGCGCCCCGCCGAAGTTAGCACCCCGCCGAAGTTAGCACCCCAAAGGGGGCGCAACTCAATTTTTTTACCCATAAGGTTCTGAGGATTGACAGGGTAGATGCTGAGAGGTTGTTTCCCCTGGCTGGAGAGTCTAGAACTAGGGGGCATAGTCTCAGGATAAGGGGTTGGCCTTTTAAGACTGAGATGAGGAATTTCTTCACTCGGAGGGTTGTGAACCTTTGGAATTCTCTGCCCCAGAGGGCTGTGGATCTTGAGTATATTCAAGGCTGAGATAGTTAGATTTTTGGACTCTAGGGGAATCGAGGGATATGGGGATCGGGCGGGAAAGTGGAGTTGAGGTCGAACAGCCATGATCTTATTGAATGCTGGAGCAGGCTCGATGGGCTGTATGGCCGACTCCTGCTCCTAATTCTTATGTTCTTGTTAAGAACAAAATGTGACTCTTCAGGAAAATTCCAAACCACCACTGTGGCTGTCTCTTAAAATGCACTCTATGAATTATCTGCTTGTGTCCCCACTACTCCACTGGTGATTCTGCACATACTTCAAAAATAATTGGCATCTGTGAAGGATTGATTGATTGAAAACAAAATAATTTCTCTTTTCAGCATATGCAAAGGAATCAGGCAACTGGTGTTTGTGGTGTTAAGCATTCATTACATTTAGAGCTGCAGTTTTCAAACAGGGACCTGAGCTCCAGGAAGTCCATGGGGGGGACCCTGGAGGTCTTCAAGATCAGATCTCGGCGGGGGGGGGGGGGTTTGGACACACTGGTTGTTATTTCTGTTGCTGTATAATAATGAGAGCTCTTTTCCTTGAGTCTTCTCACTGTCTTTTGGAAGTAAGTACGGGAGTCCTGGGAGTGTGTTAATTATTTGCACAGAGTGCTCCATACAAAAGTTTGAAAACCACTGGTCTAGGAACACAGCCTTTCAATAAATCAGTAATTTTACGAGCAAGACCCATATTAAAAATAAAATTCAGCACTGCTTCATCATAGAGATATATGTACAGTAAACGCTTTCTTATCCGGTACCTATGGGACCAGGAAGGTGCCGGTTGATGAATTCTGGATAACCGAGAGGTATACCTACCCCGGTGCTGCTTTTCCACTCACCATCACTACTGACGAACTCGGCCACCGCGGCAGACACGGACTCGGCAAAACGAGTGCTGGATGGATTCGGCAAGATTACCGGTTATTGAGGTGTTTTGTATTGAGATGTATCTATTTTGCTGTTTAAATGGCACTTTATCATCCGGAATACTTTATTAAACAAGAGTTTACTGTAGTGTGTTTTGACAGTTTTCTGTAAAGATGATGTACTAGCATTATGTGTCTGATCTTAATAAAGAATTGGCTTAGTGGTAATTTTAAAAATTAATTTTCTGGGCGTGGGCATCACTGATGAGACTGGCTTTTATTGCCAATCTCTACTTGCCCCGAGAAGGTGGTGGACCTTCTCGCACCACTGGTAGCGGTTTGAAACAACGGAGTGACTTGTTAGGCCACTCCAGAGAGCCGTTAAGAGTCAACCACTTTGGTCTCACAGATCGGCCAGGGTGGCAGGTTTCCTTCCCTAAAAGACATTTGTGAACCAGTTGGATTTTTACAACAATCTGACAGCTTTATGGTCACTTTTAATTCCAGCTTTTTTAATTCCAGCTTTTTTCATTCCAGAACTTTTAAAAATCGAGTTCAAATTCCCAAACTGCCATAGTTGGATTTGAACTCGATGTTCTCTGGATTACTAGTCCGGTGGTATAATCACTACACTACCGTACCCAGACAAAAGCCCATGGGACACAAGGGAAAGGGGCAAGTTGAATCCAAAATTGGCTCAGTGGCAGGAAGCAAAGGGTAATGATCGACGGGTATTTTTGTGACTGGAAGGCTGTTTCCAGTAGGGTTCCTCAGGGCTCAGTACTAGGCCCCTTGCTTTTTGTGGTATACATCAATGATTTAGACTTTAATGTAGGGGGGCATGATTCAGAAGTTTGCAGATGATACAAAAATTGGGTGTGTGATTGATGGTGAGGAAGAAAGCTGTAGCCTGCAGGAAGATATCAATGGACTAGTCAGGTGGGCAGAAAAGTGGCAAATGGAATTCAATCTGTGGAAGTGTGAGGTAGGCTAACAAGGCAAGGGGATACACAATAAATGGTAGGATACTGAGAAGTGTAGAGGAATATTGGGACCTTGGAGTGCATGTCCACAGATCTCTGAAGGTAGTAAGACAGGTAGATAAGGTGGTTAAGAGGGCATATGGGATACTTTATTAGCTGAGGTATAGAATATAAGAGCAGGGAGGTTATGCTTGAACTGTATAAAACACTAGTTAGGCCACAGCTAGAATACTGCGTGCAGTTCTGGTCACCACATTACAGGAAGGATGTGATTGCGCTAGAGGGGGTACAGAGGAGATTTACGAGGATGTTGCCAGGACTGGAGAATTTTAGCTATGAGGAAAGATTGGATAGGCTGGGGTTGTTTTCTTTGGTACAGAGGAGGCTGAGGGGAGACTTGATTGAGGTGTATAAAATTATGAGGGGCCTAGATAGAGTGGAAAGGAAGGAACTATTTTCCCCTCGCAGAGAGGCCAATAACCAGGGGGCATAGATTTAAAGTAATTGGTAGAAGGATTAGAGGGGAGTTGAGAGCTATTTCCACTCAGAGGGTGGTGGGGCTCTGGAACTCACTGCCTGAAAGGGTGGTCGAGGCAGAAACCCTCATCACATTTAAAAAGTACTTGGATATGCACTTGAAGTGCTGTAACCTATAAGGCTACGGACCAAGAGCTGGAAAGTGGGATTCGGCGGGATAGCTCTTTTTCGGCTGGTACGGACACGATGGGCCGAATGGCTTCCTGTGCGGTAAATTTCTCTGATTCTATATCATTGAATGGTACCAGCACAGCATTAAAAATCATGTTCCAGCTTTAAGGTGGGGGTGAATTACCAGGTTTTCCACTGTGACAGAAAACACTTGTTTTTATTAATGGCTACAGCTCAAAGGGACAATTACTTCATAACTGGGAAATGATATTTTTGAACCAAGTTATTCTCTAATGGAAAAATAAATTGAATTATTTGGCAAATGTCTTACTGCTACCTCAGCACATTTAATGAGTTTTCATTTAAGGTTTTAATGAACCGGTGAGTACAAAAGTTCCCAGTGGTGTGGATAAATGTGCTGAAGTGTACCATCTAGTGATTGGACTTTGGTTTAAATCTATGGTTCTTCACACAGTAAGTTCCTGATACTATACAAGGGTGCGCCAAGTGAAGCCAAGGTGATCTAAGTTGAGGAAGAATTGAAAGGCAGAGTTCACTTGCTGCCTTAACGGTGAGTCGCAGGACAGCACAGATGAGACTTGGAGGACCATGCAGCACCTAATGTGGGGAAGAATTACAAGGAAAACAAGGGGAAATACAAATAATAAATCTGCTCCAGTGCCATTATGTCGTGAGACCTGTTGCCAAGAATATTTTAATGTGCGCTTCCTGTTACACAGTTAACAGTACAGTAAAGGATCCCTTCTGAATTACCTGGTTGTGATGGTCAAAATGGTCAGAAAATCCACACGAGAAATTTGTTACGTTTATTTTGATTGGTCTTGGGATATGTATCTATGAACTTACAACATAACTTTTATCTGAATCTAGTACTCATTTAATTGGGTTAAGGGTTGATATAATTTTTGTGTGAAAGTAATTGTGCACCTTCCATTGTTCTGTACAAGAGTAGATTCGCACCTACAGCACAATTTAAAATATGTTTACACTCACCTAAGTTCACCACCTAGCTTCACTGATTTATAGCTGTGCCTTTGTCATCATTGTAGACTGGGGATATTTCATGTACCAACATTTTAATACACAGTTTCTATAAAGAAAGAACTTGCATACATACTGTTCCAAAGCCCTTCAGGATGTCCCAAAGCACTTCACAGCCACTGAATTACTTTGTGAAGTGCGGTCACAAGCGGGGGGAAAAGAGCCAACCAATTTGTGCACAGTAAATACTCGCAATCAGCAAATGAGGTAAATAACCAGCAAAATCTGTTTTTGTGATGATGTTGGATGAGGAATAAACGTTGGCCAGGACCTTGGAATAACTAATTTATGGTTAATCGTCTACCATGTGCCGTCTTGCCCAAGACAGGTGATGTTACGGAAATGTACTAACATTTTGACTGTTTATTCCTCCTTTCCTAAAAGTGCCAACTCTTGCTTCTGCAGAGGTTCATAAATGTGTAGAAGCTTTCTGTTAGCTTGCTCAGTGACTGTTCTTTACGTGCGAGTCTGGACAATGAATTTCAGCAGGCTATTTGACCATGGAGAGCTCATTTTCCAGCAGGGTTTACTGGATGATGATTTGGAGCAGGAATCTGGCTTTTTTAAAAAAACCTAGCCATGGGATATTGAGGCCAATTATTATACTGCAAATACTGGTCCAGTTGAAATCAGCACATGCCAGAAACAAATGTCGGGCTTTCTGGTCTGGCTCAGTGCTACAACAGGCAATGCATTGACCCACTGAACCATCTGATGATCTGAACATTGTATCGTTTGCAATTAGTAAGTTCAATCGAGATGTAAACTCAGGAATTTTAGACCAAATAAGCGAATGGATTTTTTTCCCCCTAATAGTACCAAAAAATGGCCAGTGATTCATTATAATTAAGATTTTTTTTTTTACTCCATATGTAACTACAGACTTGATTTAATTCGATTCCATGATTCTGGCTGTTACGTGTGTCAAATAAAAGCTCAAGTATATAGAATCATAGAATAGAATAGAATAAAACAGGAGGCGGCCATTTGGCCCATCGAGTGCGCCGGCTCTTTCGAAGAGCAATCCAGTTAGCCCCCCTCCCCTGCTCTTTCCCCATATCCCTGCAATTTTTTTCTCCTTCAAGTATTTATCCAATTCCCTTTTTGAAGACTACTATTGAATCTGCATCCACCACCCCATCAGGCAGTGCATTCCAAATCCTAACCATTCGTTGCGTAAAAAGGTTTTTCCTCATGTCGTCTCTGGTTCTTTTGCCAATCACCTTAAATCTGTGTCCTTTGGTTACCGACCCTTCCGACATTGGAAACAGTTTGGGGGAAAAATTGGGTATTGCCCATTTTGGAGCGCTAATATCTGCCAGGTGCAAAGTTTAGCGCCGGGCTCTAATTATCGCCTCCGACTGCAAAATTCGCCTCTATCGCCCTTGGAGGTGATTTGAGCGCTAAATCAGGCGCTACACACCTCTCAAGGCGCAAACGTCGGGGAGCGAGGCGCTACCTCAGAACGCTACCGAAGCTCAGGCGTTGTCCGTTACCATGGAAGCCAGACAGACTGGCGCCGTCCAGTTCTTAAAGGGGAGGGGCCATCTTGCTGGCCAGCCACACCCTGCTCATTACAGCCTTGAATCTCGGCCTGGAGAGACCTCCAACACAATTGTGTTGGAAGCACTAATGGACAAGCCCAGGGAAAGAGCTCGGCGCTTAGGAACCTCAAAAGTGGTGCTGAGGGCCAAAACTCCTTAGGACAGCGTTAAATCTCTCCAGACGTCTCTCTCCCTCTCAACCTGCGTGTACCAAACATTTTGTTGACAAGAAAAGGCAGGAAGCGCCCGCCTTTAAATAGCGCTCCCCCAGCCCCTTCCCGACTTGAAAACGTTCCCCTCTACCTGTCGTTCCCAGCGGCAGGCGCTAAGGCAGGGGGCGCGACTCAATATCCGGTCTGGGGCGCTACCAGGGCGTTGCATGCTCGACTGATGTCATGATCTGCTGGGACAGGAGATCATGGTGGTAGAGTTTAGCGCTGCCCCAAAACGACTAGTCAATTTCGCGAGCGGCGCTAAAATCGCCGCGCTCAGGCGTTAAGTTCCTAGCGCCCCCTGGAGGTGCTAACAGGAGATGCTAAATGTAGTGTCCGTGTGTTGATAAAGACACTGAAGACAGGAGTTGGTTCATAGGTATTTACTAAGCAAGTCTGGGGGGGTTTCTAAAGGATATACACAATACACAGGCTTATATAGCCCAAGTGGCAATTACCGGCATTACGCACACCTGGGGCTCTTAAAGGCACATACACCATAATTGCTCTTAAAGGCACATACACCACAATTCCTCCCCTTCTAGCTAACTAGTACATCATATTTTAAGTAATTATTAATTACATGTTATATGCAAAATAATATACATTGCTGTATTAATTAATTATAAGTTAGTCTCTCAGGAGGCTTCCTGACTCGGTCCGGATAACGCCTCGGGGGTGTAGTAGTTTCTGGTGGTGTAGTAGGTTCTTCTGGCAAGGCTGATTCGGCTTGAAGGCCAGTGTCGGGTTCATCGGGCTCCAGTATCACCGGATCGGAGGTAGATATGGGTATCTCTACTTCATCGTTAGATGTATAGAGTGGTGGTGTAGGTTGTCCCTTTTCGGATGACTTGATGATTTGGTCAGCATGGCACCTTATTATGCTGTCTCCGATGTCCACGGTATACATCAGTGGTCCTAATCGTGTGCAGATAGTTCCAGGCTGCCATTTCTCGGTACGGTAGTCCCGGGCCAAAACCAGTTGGCCTATCTGGAAGGCCCTAGTTGGCCTTTCATTCATGCCCTGAAACTGCCGGTTCTCCACGTCCCTTCGGATGTTGGGCTTGACCAAATCCAGCCGGCATCTTAGGTTTCTATTGTAGAACATCATGGCGGGAGTTTGGTTAGTAACCATATGCGTTGCATTCCTATATGCAAATGAGAAGTTATCCACCTTGTGCTGAAGTTTTATGTCTTCATTACCCATGGCCTTGATGGCCTTCTTGAAGGTCTGGACAAACCTTTCAGCCAATCCATTGGTGGCGGGATGGTATGGGGCGGACGTGTAGTGCTTTACCCCATTGTTCTTTAAGAACTTTCTGAATTCTTCGGACACAAATTGCGGTCCATTATCAGAACATATCTGCTCCGGCAGCCCATTCCTGGCAAATATGGTCCTTAATACTGTGATGGTTTTTTCCGTGGTGGTGGAGGACATCTTTATTACCTCCGGCCACTTGGACTGTGCATCAACTGCGATTAAGAACATTGAGTCCAAAAATGGACCAGCAAAGTCGATGTGCACCCTTTGCCAGGGAGATGAGGGCCACTCCCATGGATGTAGAGGGGCCTGTGGCGGAGCATTTTGGACCTTCTGGCATCCTAGGCAGCTCTTGGTCATGTCTTCGATGTCTCCATCGATACCTGGCCACCATACAAACGCCCTAGCTAGGTTCTTCATTTTCACTCCACCCAGATGCCCCTCGTGAAGCTCCTTTAGTACTTTATCCTGGAGTTTGGGTGGAATCACCACTCTGGATCCACACATCAAGGTTCCTCGGCACACTGACAGCTGTTCTCTTCTTTGCGAGAATGCTGGCAACAGTGGTTCGCCATGTGCTGGCCATCCCTTCACTGTTAAATCATAGACCCGTGAGAGAGTAGGGTCATTTCTTGTCTCCCTTTCAATGGCAGAATTTGTCACCGGTAGACATTCCACTATGGTAGAGTGGAATATCTCTACTGGGTCTACTGTAGGTGCCTCTTTTATCGTTGGCAATGGTAGGCGTGATAAACTGTCAGCATTCCCATGCTGTTTTGACCCTTTTGTATTCAATGTTGTATTGGTGTGCCCCTAGAAAAAGGGACCACCTCTGTAGTCTTTGTGCCGTCATAATGGGGACACCTTTTTTAGGGTTGAATATGGAGATGAGGGGTTGATGGTCAGTCAGCAAGGTAAATTTTTGTCCGTGTAGGTAATGGTTGAATTTCTTCACTCCCCATACCAGGCTGAGTGCTTCCCTGTCTATCTGGGCATAGTTACGCTCAGCTGAGTTCAACGAGCGTGACGCAAAAGCTATAGGCCGTTCCGAGCCATCAGGGAATCTATGGGACAATACCGCTCCTATGCCGTAAGGGGATGCATCGCACGCCAGTCTGATTGGTAGTGATGGGTTGTAATGAGCCAAAATTTTCTCGGATGTGATTAAGTCTTTACATTTATGGAAGGCACGTTTACAGTCTTCGTTCCATTTCCAAATCACTCCTGTCTGTAGAAGATCATTAAGAGGGTGTAGAATAGTTGATAAATTTTTACCGAACTTATGATAGTAATTTATTAATCCCAGGAATGACCTTAATTGTGAAACATTTTCAGGTGCTGGGGCTTTTATAACTGCTTCAATTTTTTCAGGTGACTTATGCAACCCTTCCTTATTAATTATGTGGCCACAATATGATATATGATTTTGGAAAAATTCGCACTTGGGGCGATTTGCTCGTAGGCCCCGTTCTTTCAGCCTAGTGAGTACCTGCTCCAAATTGGCAAGGTGCTCGTTGTCGTTTTCTCCTGTTATAAGGATGTCGTCCAGGTAGCATTGAGTCCCTGGAATCCCTTGCAGGACTTGCTCCATAGCTCTTTGCCAGATAGCTGGGGCTGATGCTATTCCAAAAACCAGTCGATTGTACTGGTACAGGCCTTTGTGTGTGTTTATTGTGAGATACTTTTTAGAGGTCTCCTCAACCTCCATCTGTAGATATGCCTGTGCCAAGTCAATTTTTGTGAAACGTTTCCCTCCGGATAGTGAGGCGAAAATATCTTCTATCCTCGGAAGAGGATACTGTACCGTGTGAAGGACCAGGTTTACAGTCACCTTAAAGTCCCCACAGATGCGAATTTTTTTCTGTTCCAGTCATGAAAAAAATTGAAAAATAACTGAGGAACGATGGGTGTTGCCCATTCGCTCCAATCTATTTTGGATAATACGCCTGCCTTTTCCAAATTCTTCAGCTCTGCCTCGACTGCCGGACGTATTGCGTATGGCACCGGTCTTGCCTTAAAATTTTTTGGAATTGCTGTATCTTCCACTTTTATTGAGGCGGTGATGCCTTTCAAGGTTCCTAGTTTCTCTTGAAACACTTCTTTGGCGTTGGCCAAGATGTCTTTTAATCGTTCAGGTATGATGTCATCATTGTTTTTTTCCTTACTGGTCACCGTCAGTGCCTGAATGGAGTGCCAGTCTAAACGTATCTTCCTTATCCATTCACGTCCCAACAACGGTGGACCACCATCTTGTAGAATGTATAAATACAACTTTTGTATTTCTTTGCCGTTGTATACCACAGGCACCCTTATTTTTCCTTTGGGGTAGACTTTCTGCCCCGTATATGTTTTTAAGATAATGGATGTGTCTTTTAGAGGTATATGCGAAAATAGCCTCTCGTAATCTCGTCGATTTATTACGGTTAGAGCTGATCCTGTATCTAGCTCCATTTTAACTGGGGACCCTGCTATTGTGAGGGTAACCCAAATGGTTTGGTAATCCTCTTTGGCAAGTACATTATGTAATTTGAGACAGCTTAGTCTCTTCCTGTACTTTTCTTTATTGATTTTTTGTTTTCCGTCAGTGGATTTATTTTGTCCAGATTGGCATACCCGTGCAATGTGTCCAATCTTACCACATTGCCTGCATGCTTTGCCCTTGAACCAGCAGTCCCTCTGGTTATGGGTGGATCTGCCGCAGCGATAACATCTTCCGAACTCCTGTGTCATTTTATGGGTGCCGAAGTCCTGTGTCTCTTGTTGTATCTCTGCAGCTCCTTTTGCTGCTGCTTCGTATGATACAGCCATACTGAAAGCTTTGTCCAATGTTAAATCTTTTTCAGAAAGCAGTCTTTTTTGTGTTCCTTCACTTAAGAGACCGCAAACAAATTTGTCTCGAAGATAATCCGATAGTCCTGCTCTGAATTGGCAGTACTTTGATAGCTTTCTTAATTCGGTTAGGTAATCAGCGTTACTTTCATTCTTGTGTTGATTTCTCTTGAAGAACTTGAATCGTTCCGCTATTAGCAGCGGTGTTGGGTTTAAATGCTCCTGCAGGGTATCCACAATTTCTTTAAAAGTCTTGTCCTTTGGTTTGGCTGGAGTGATTAAATTTCGTAACAGCCCGTATGTCTTCGCGCCCATTAAGTTCAGAAGTACTGAAGCTTTTTATTCATCTGTTATTCCATTTGCAGTGCAATAAACCTCTACTCTTTCCACGTATGTGGTCCAATCTTCTATTTCGCCATCAAAAGCCTCAATATTACCAGATTTAGGCATTTCAGAAAAGATATGGCGCTTCCCGCGCTTTTTTTTCCTGTCTGTAGCAACGATATGGTGCTTCCCGCGCTTTCCCGCCGCTGCTACCGATAACAATGCTGTTTTACTGTGGTTTCCGTTTATTCACTGTTGGAGACTCGTTCCCGACGGAGGTCTAAACGCTGACCTGCTTGCCGCGCCGGCCGTCTCTCGAGTGTACCCTCCCAGTCCGTTATTGCTTGCCTCCGATTTCGCTGCCTGTCTCAGCTGTAGAGCCCGCCGCTGGAGCTCCAGCCTGACGCCCAGGAAGGATTAGCGCAGTACCTGTCACCAGCTTGGCCAGCTGGTGAAACCACAGTTTCTCCTACTTCCTTGAGTCTTCTGGACGCTGGAGGAATAGATGTCCTTGAGGTGCTGCCGAATTGCAGGTAAGTCCGTTTCCACTTCGTCGCCACTGTAGTGTCCGTGTGTTGATAAAGACACTGAAGACAGGAGTTGGTTCATAGGTATTTACTAAGCAAGTCTGGGGGGGTTTCTAAAGGATATACACAATACACAGGCTTATATAGCCCAAGTGGCAATTACCGGCATTACGCACACCTGGGGCTCTTAAAGGCACATACACCACAATTGCTCTTAAAGGCACATACACCACACTAAACAACCGAAATTTTCCCCCTTTCTCTTTATTTACTCTATGATTTTTAAACACCTCTATCAAATCTCCTCTTAGCCTTCTCTGCTCCAAGGAGAACAACCTTGTTTTGATATAGTGCCTTTTCTAACCTCAGGGCGTCCCAAACCAATGAAGTAATTTTGAAGTGTAGTCACTGTTGTAGG
This sequence comes from Somniosus microcephalus, assembly GCF_052327205.1. Classification (NCBI taxonomy): domain Eukaryota; kingdom Metazoa; phylum Chordata; class Chondrichthyes; order Squaliformes; family Somniosidae; genus Somniosus; species Somniosus microcephalus. The sequence continues at coordinate 51,778,603 of NC_141011.1, forward strand.
AAACACGACAGCCAATTTTGTGCTAGTACATGATAAAAAGATCAAACCATACTGCATCAGCTGTTTCCACAAAGGATGTCTAATAATCTGAGTATTGCTGTGCCCTACATTTGTGCACCTTGATGTTTCATGCTACAGAAGAGGAATACATCCTCACCATTGTGTATTTCTTTAGAAGTGTTTTTCTTTTACTAAGTGAACCCTGTTTTTTGATGTGGGATCCTGGAAAGCACTGCATTCAACGACCCCTTCACTGCTTTGTATGTTTAGTCAGTGGGTGTTCCTGTTTACTACAACTGCAGTACCAACAACCCTGCCTTGCTACTTCTCCTCATCTTCAAGGGTTCCCTCAAAGCGTACGTCTTTGATCATATCTTCAGTTGCTTCCCTTAAATCTTCTATTATTGCTCTACATACAGTTTCATCTTTTGTGAATAATCTTCAAACATGTACTAGATGTACTAAATAGTAAAAGGGTAGTAAGAGGAGGGGTGGGGCCCATTAGGAACCAAAAAGGAGACCTACACATGGAGGCAGAGGGTATGGCTGAGGTACTAAATGAGTATTTTGCATCTGTCTTCACCAAGGAAGAGGATGCTGCCATAGACATAGTGAAGGAGGAGGTAGTGGAAACACTTGATAGTCTAAAAATTGATAGAGGTATTAGAAAGGCTGGCTGTACTCAAAGTAGATAAATCACCAGGAGCGGATGGGATGCATCCTGGGATGCTGAGGGAATTGAGGGCGGAAATTGCGGAGGTACTGGCCATAATATTCCAATCCTCCACAGATACGTGGGGTGTTGCCAGAGAACTGGAGAATTGCAAATGTTACACCATTGTTCAAAAAAGGGTGTAAAGATAAGTCCAGCAACTACAGGCTAGTCAGTTTAATCTCGGTAGTGGGGAAGCTTTTAGAAACAGTAATCAGGGACAAAATTAACAGTCACTTGGATAGGTGTGGATTAATTAAGGAAAGCCAGCACGGTTTTGTTAGAGGCAAATCGTGTTTAACTAACTTGATGAGTTTTTTGATGAGGTAACAGTGAGGGTTGACGTGGTGTACATGGATTTCCAAAAGGCGTTCAACAAAGTGCCATATAATAGGCTTGCCAGCAAAGTTGAAGCCCGTGGAATAAAAGGGACAGTGGCAGCATAGATATGAAATTGGCTAAGTGACAGGAAACATAGAGTAGTGATGAACTGTTTGTTGGACTGGAGGAAGGTACACAGTGGTGTTCCCCAGGGGTCGGTTCTCGGACCACTGCTTTTCTTGATATATATTAATGACTTGGACGTGGATGTACAGGGCACAATTTCAAAATTTGCAGATGACACAATACTTGGAAGTATAGTGAACACGGAAGAGGATAGTGGTAGACTTCAGGAAGACAGACAGGCTGGTGAAATGGGCAGACACATGGCAAATGAAATTTAATGCAGAAAAGTGCGAAGTGATACATTTTGGTAGAAAGAATGAGGCGAGGACATATAAACTAAATGGTGTGGAGATGCCGGTGTTGGACTGGGGTGAACAAATGTAAGAAGTCACACAACACCAGGTTATAGTCCAACAGTTTTATTTGAAATCACAAGCTTTCGGAGTGCTGCTCCTTCATCAGGTGAAGTCTGACGAAGGAGCAGCGCTCCGAAAGCTTGTGCTTTCAAATAAAACTGTTGGACTATAACCTGGTGTTGTGTGACTTCTTAAACTAAATGGTACAATCCTAAAGTGGGTGCACGAACAGAGACCTGGGGGTATGTGTGCACAAATTGTTGAAGGTGGCAGGGCAGGTTGAGAAAGCAGTTAAAAAGGCTTACGGGATCCTGGGCTTCATAAATAGGGGTATAGAGTACAAAAGTGTGGAAATTATGATGAACCTGTATAAAACACTGGTGATACGCTTATCAATTACTCCATAAAAGGCGATGAATTAGGAAGGTAATGAAAAGGCTTTTATTAACTAAAGAACAGAGCATGCCTCTCGTGGACGACTGGTTCCAAGAAGGAAGTGGGTTGCCGAAACACCCACCTTTATACCTGGTCATGTGGGCAGAGCCAGCTGAGGCATGCATTGGTACACAGCGCCAACCAGAGGTAACAATATGCAATAACAGTGGTTTACCACATTCACCCCTTGTTTAAAATTGAGTCCGGCGGGGTGAAGTGTACTACAAGTTCATGTAGGTAAGTCTATCAGGAGGCCTTGTCTGACGTCCTGATCGTCGTGGTGGCGGCGGCGGTGGTGCAGTATCCAACGTCGAATCTGGTGTCTGGGTGGTCAACGAAGGGTCCTGGGGCTCCGGCATGCCGTCTACAGGGGTTGGGTTGGGAGGGGTGGTGGGGGATAACGGTGGTAGTTCAGGGGCACCCGAGGGTGCGAGGTCTCGTATGGAGACCGTGTCCTCCCGCCCGTCTGGGTATGCCACGTAGGCATACTGGGGGTTGGCATGTAGGAGGTTCACCCTCTCGACCAGGGGGTCCATTTTATGGGTCCTCACGTGCCTCCGCAGTAGGACGGGCCCAGGAGAAGTCAGCCATGTCGGTAGCGAGGTTCCCGATGTGGACTTCCTGGGGAAAATGAACATTTGCTCATGAGGGGTGGCATTAGTGGCAGTACAAAGCAGTGACCGGATGGAGTGGAGCGCCGCAGGGAGGACCTCCTGCCAGCGAGAGGTCGGAAGGCCCTTAGATTTTAAGGCTAAGAGGACGGGCTTCCAAACTGTCGCGTTCTCTCTTTCCACCTGGCCGTTCCCCCGGGGGTTGTAGCTGGTGGTCCTACTCGTAGCAATACCTCTCGCGAGCAGGTACTGCCGAAGTTCGTCGCTCATGAAAGATGAGCCTCTATCGCTGTGTATATAGCTAGGGAACCCAAACAAGGCGAAGAGGTCATTCAGACATTTGATGACCCTGGTACTGGTCATGTCTGGGCAAGGGATGGCAAACGGGAAACGGGAGTACTCATCAATTATGTTGAGGAAGTACACGTTGCGGTCAGAGGAGGGGAGGGGCCCTTTAAAATCGACGCTCAGGCGCTCGAAGGGGCGAGTGGCCTTGATCAGGCTTGCTCTGTCTGGCCTATAAAAATGCGGTTTGCACTCGGCACAGATTTGGCAGTTCCTGGTCATGGTCCTGACCTCCTCGATGGAGTAGGGCAGGTTACGGGATTTGATGAAATGGAAGAACCTGGTGACCCCCGGGTGGCAGAGGTCATTGTGGAGGGACTGCAGTCTATCAACCTGCGCGTTGGCGCATGTACCACGTGATAGGGCATCTGGGGGCTCATTGAGTTTCCCGGGCCGGTACAAGATATCGTAATTGTAGGTGGAGAGTTCGATTCTCCACCTCAAGATCTTGTCGTTCTTGATTTTGCCCCTTTGCTTATTATTAAACGTAAAAGCAACTGAATGCTGGTCAGTGAGAAGGGTAAACCGTTTTCCGGCCAGGTAATGCCTCCAGTGACGCACCGCTTCCACAATAGCCTGGGCCTCCTTTTCGACAGAGGAGTGTCGAGTCTCGGGGCCCTGGAGGGTCCTTGAGAAAAAGGCCACGGGTCTCCCCGCCTGGTTAAGGGTCGCAGCTAGGGCGAAGTCGGATGCATCGCTCTCCACTTGGAAGGGGATGGACTCATCCACTGCGTGCATTGTGGCCTTCGCAATATCGCTCTTGATAAGAGTGAAGGCTGCACACGCCTCTGGTGTCAGGGGGAAGGAGGTGGATTTGATGAGGGGTCTGGCTTTGTCCGCATAGTGGGGCACCCACTGGGCATAGTAAGAGAAAAACCCCAGGCATCTCTTCGGTGCTTTTTGGCAGTGGGGGAGGGGGAGCTCCATAAGGGGGCGCATTCTGTCGGGGTCCGGCCCGATGACTCCGTTCTCCACTACGCAGCCGAGAATGGCAAGGCGCTTGGTGCGAAACATACATTTCTCCTTATTGTACGTTAGGTTCAGCCGTTGGGCCGTACGGAGGAATTTTTCTAGATTAACATCATGGTCCTGCTGGTCGTGGCCACAGATGGTGACGTTATCCAGATAGGGAAAGGTGGCCTGCAGCGCGTTCTGGTCAACCATCCGGTCCATCTTGTAGTGTATGTAACTGTTCTACCTTTAAGAGAACTATTGTATGTAACCGTCCACCTTTAAGAGAACTATTTTAGGTGTGGCACTACTTTATCCTGGCTGCTGTATACTGTAATACCGACGGTGACCACACCGGTATATAAGTGCTGTGGCAGAATTTATTGGGCAGATTCGCCCTGACCTTCGAATAGTAAAGTCCTGTTTAAGTTACTCTTGTAGTCTGTGTATTACTTCGCTATACAACCCACAGACTTTACAGTGGCGACGAGTTCGATCTTACCCTGCGGCAACAATACTTCTGAAGAAGTAAACGAGCGTCGAGAAGAGGCACCCGCCCTCGTCGTTTTGCTGAGAGAAAACTCGAGTCTGCAGACCAAGAAAGGAGGAAGATTTCAAACACGAAGTCTTCCATCAGCAACAGGCACGGATTGTCCCTTCTGCCACGGTGGTGAGTGAGCCGATCAACACGAGAAGCAAGTCGGCCACGGTGACTGTGAGTAAAGGGAAAATAGAAACAAATAAACGGAGGATAAGGGCAGTGCACTCGACCACAGTCGAGGGGGAAAGGAGCCGGACAGAAGTCGGGCCCAGAGGCGTTGAGACTGGGGCAGCGTGGAGCAGAAGCCGCGGTACAAGCGGGCTGGGGAGCGTCGTGAGACGACTAGACCGCGACGGCGAAAAAGGCCGGACAAATACCGCGACCACGAGGCGCTGCGACCGGGATCGTAAGGCGCGGGAAGATATAAACATAAATAAGCCACGGAGAACTCAGCCACAGCCAGGGAGGAAAGCACCGGACTGCGAGAAGCTGGGAGGCGCGATTGGGGTGAAAAGGGTCGGACAGTGACCGAGGCCACGAAGCGCTGCGACCGGGATCGTAAGGCGCGGGAAGAGATAAAATAAATAAATCGCGGAGAACTCAGCCGCAGCCGGGGAGGGAAGCACCGGACTGCGAGAGGGCTGGGAGGCGCGATTGAGAGCCACGCGAGCGGGAGAGACAGAGCCCGAGCGAGAGCCGCGCGAACGGGAGAGACAGAGCCCGAGAGAGAGCGAGCGAGAGCGACAGAGCCCGAGGAAGACTGAGCGAGATCCAGCCCAGCGGCTGAAACTGTTCGCCGTCAACGGGTTGTACCCAGCACCGGAGAGACAGAGCCCGAGCGAGGGAGACTGAGCGAGATCCAGCCAGCGGCTGAGACCGTTTGCCGTCAACGGGTTGTACCCAGAGCCGGTTGCCCGGCCGAGAGAAGGGAACGCGCTGAAGCCGAAGAGCAGGCTGCGAACCCCGAAAGCCAGCGGCCGTCGCCCGAGGGAAAAGCTTACCCCTCCCGCCAGGGGAAGAAAAGCGGGAACCGCCATCTTGAAAGTGGGCGGGGAAAGAAGATAAGCACGGGAAACCGCGGGAAGCCGCCAGTAGGCGGAGAAAAAGACAGAAGCGGGAACCGCCATTTTGAAAGGGGCGGGGAAAGAAGATAAGCGCGGGGAAACCGCCATCTTGGAAAAAAAAAAAAAATTTAAAAAAAGAGTTAAAGAAATATTTCGTTGTTGTTTATCAGGGAGGTGAAGATGCCTAAGCGTGGTAACATCAACGATTTCGATTCCGAGGTAGAAGATTGGGCCACGTATGTAGAACGCATTGAGATATATTGTGAGGCCAATAAAATAGAGGATGATGATAAAGCTATAACCTTGCTAAACTCGATGGGGGCGAAGACATACGGGCTATTGAAGCATCTTCTAGCACCAGTTAAACCGGCGGATCAAACCTTCGATAATATTGTTGCTGTTCTGAAGGATCACTTGAACCCCACACCGCTGATGTTGGCGGAACGATTCAAATTTTATGCGAGAACGCAACGGAAAGAGGAAAGCAACGCGGAATACTTGGTCGAACTGCGTAGTCTAGCGAAATACTGCCAGTTTGGAGGAAATCTGACAGAGGCATTGCGAGACAAGTTCGTGTGCGGGTTGTCGAAGGAAGGAACGCAAAAGCGACTGCTCGAAGAGAACGACCTTACACTGGATAGGGCTGTCCTTATTGCAGCATCACACGAAGCCGCAGCGAAAGGAACTGCGGAAATGCAGCTGAAGGCAGCGGTCCTCAGTGTGGATCAAATTACTTCGGGTGCAACGAAATGTTATCGTTGTGGGAAGACAACACACGACCAGAACCAATGCTGGTTTAAAAACCAGGACTGTAGGAAATGTGGCAAACTGGGTCACATAGCCAAAGTATGCCGGTCAGGGAAGAAGACCAACAACCAAAAAAAAAAGCCATCACAGGAAAAGTACAACAAAGTACACAAGCTGGTTGAGAAGAGTTCAGATGAACAGAATTCGGATTCAGACCCAAGCGGCCAGGAACTGGGTAGTCTGAGAATTCATAATGTGAGTAAGGAAGCTGACCTACAAACTATCTGGGTCATGCTAAAAATAGCCGGAGTCCAAGTGAGAATGGAATTGGACACTGGATCAGCCCTATCAGTCATAAATCGAAGGGATTACAACCGGCTATTCTCACATATACCCTTGAGAGATACCAAGTTCGTATTGCAGACATACACGGGGCATAAAGTATACCCCATGGGAAAGATAAGAGTCAAGGTGAGAGACAGGGGCAAAGAACACCCCGGAATGGACTTATATGTACTACCTGAGGGAGGACCACCACTTCTAGGACGGGAGTGGATCAAGAAAATAGACATGGAATGGCACTACCTCAAAGCAATAATGAGTGAGGACTCGGGGCAGACAGACTCTGAAACGGATGACGATAAGACCAGCCCAAGCATGAAAGACAAGTCTAAAATGAACTTGCTGACTGTTGGTAGAACGAATGTGGGCATAAAGGCTTATGCTCCAGAGGAGAACAAAGTTTCAGAACAGAATTCCTCTGAACAACAACAACATAGCTTGACAGAGAATTCTGAGTCTGTTCAAGTTACAGACATATATATTACTGAGGAACATCGAGCTCGAACGCAAACTTATTTCGGATTACGACAGCAATTAGAACAATTGAATTGCCGTCTCGAGCAAGAGATGAAAGCAATGAAAAAGTTCTATGATACCGAATGGGAGAATCTGGAAAGACAACAGAAGCAGCTGGGGAAGAAAAGGGAGCAGGAGCACACACACCGTCTGCACGAGGAGGCCAAACGAATCAAAGCTGATTCGGCTTCTGAAGGGGCGTGCTCCAATCCGGTGGAACAAGATGTGCCGCAACTGAAGGCGCTGGTTAGCAGGTTGCAGGCAGAAAAAGCTGAGTTGGTCGACATGACTTCCGAGCTCCTACTGAAGTTGGGTGCAGCATCACCGGACGATTCATTTGTGGAAATTCGAATGATGGGGGCTGCGGATGATGGCGAAGTAGAAGCAGCAAAGGAGCCCCAGGACAAGGTTCTAAACAGCCCTGCAGCTAATGGAAAAGGGATGAGGACAGAAGAGTTAACAGTCAGCCAACTCATTCATATGCTGAGGGATAAAACTCTAAAATGGGAAAAACTTAAATACGAGCCTCAATCTTCAAAGGGAAGGGAGCTCTCAAAAGTCATTGGAAGAGCTGAGGTGGCAACCCAGACTGAGAAGTCTGCAGCAGAACAGCCCTTGGATGCCAAAAGTACGCTGACGCACGGCAATGTAGAACAACAGAATACTGAAACAGCTACTTTGGTAGAGGGATTGAATAGTCCGATCAATCAATCTCCGAATGAAGTTGAAGTATTGAAATCACAAATGAGGTCATTAGTAAAAGACTTGCAGGAAGCCCAGAAAAAGCGGGATGAATCTGAACGCATGATGAAGTCTCTTCAGGACAGATGTCGGGATTTGGAACAAAAGTCGGCTAACGTCCAGCTGGGTAAGGAGGAAGTAGAAGACCCTCTCGCTGGCCTAGCTCAGGACGACACCGAATATTACCATGATCTGTTGAGTGACACTGAATATTACGAGGACCTGGTCTGCCCAGCTTGTGCCGAGAACTCCCAAAGTGCCGAAATCAGGATGAATCACTTAAAGTCTAAGGAACATAGGGAGATGGTGGCGTTACAGCTGGCAGCTGACAATGGAGCCCTGAGAGTCTCCAAGAAGCAAAAAAGGAAAAGACGAAGCAGAAGATGATAACCATCTGAACCATTATTACCTCTACCCGATCACACACATGGTCCCCCGAACGGAGCCAAATCAGTTGGAAAGTAGGAAAATTTCCCAAGGCAATCCAACTGTTTTTTGTTTGTTTTAAAAAGTCAGCAATGCTGGTTCAGAAGTGATGGAAGTAAAGCTGTTAAGTCTAGGGAAGGACTATGGGATGAGTCCCTCTAGCAAGGTGACCCGACTACACCACGGAGGCGTGGTCCGGACCGAGTCAAGAAGATCAGAGACTGAATCTGTGAACTGTTTCCCGCAGAGACTGAATCTGGGAACTGTTTCCGCAGAGACTACCTCTGTGAACTGTTGTAACATGAAGTTGGATATGTTATGATGTTATGTTAATGGGGAATAAGTATGTTGTAAGCTAAAAAGGGAGGATTGTAGTGTATGTAACTGTTCTACCTTTAAGAGAACTATTGTATGTAACCGTCCACCTTTAAGAGAACTATTTTAGGTGTGGCACTACTTTATCCTGGCTGCTGTATACTGTAATACCGACGGTGACCACACCGGTATATAAGTGCTGTGGCAGAATTTATTGGGCAGATTCGCCCTGACCTTCGAATAGTAAAGTCCTGTTTAAGTTACTCTTGTAGTCTGTGTATTACTTCGCTATACAACCCACAGACTTTACACATCTCCCTTTGGAAGACCGAAACCCCGTTGGTGACGCCGAAGGGAACCCTAAGGAAGTGGTAGAGGCGGCCGTTCGCCTCGAAGGCAGTATACTGGCGGTCCTCATGGCGGATGGGGAGTTGGTGGTATGCTGACTTAAGGTCAATGGTGGAGAATACTTTGTATTGCGCAATCTGATTGACCATATCAGATATGCGAGGAAGGGGGTATGCGTCCAGCTGAGTGTACCGGTTTATGGTTTGGCTGTAGTCAATGACCAGGCGGCGTTTATCAGTGGTTTTAACGACTACAACCTGGGCTCGCCAGGGGCTGGTGCTCCCTTCGATAATGCCCTTCTTCAAGAGCCGCTCCACCTCAGAGCTAATAAAAGCTCTGTCCCCGGCGCTGTACCGCCTGCTCTTGGTAGCGATGGGTTTACAGTCGTGGGTGAGGTTAGCGAACAAGGGAGGGGGGGGACTTTGAGTGTGGAAAGGCTGCAAGTGGTGTGCGGCGGGCGATTTAAAAGGTGTTGGTTGCAGACTGTGAGTGGGGGGAGGGGTCCACCGTATGCTAATGTGACACTTTTAAGGTGGCACTGAAAATCCAACCCTAGCAGCACGGCAGCGCAAAGACGGGGCAGGACTAGAAGTTTAAAATGTTTATATTCTGTGCCCCTAACCGAAAGGGTCACCACACAGTAGCCGCCGACGTCCATTGAATGGGACTTAGACGCCATAGAAATCCGATGGCGCGTTGGCAGGACCGTGAGGGAGTGGCTACGTACCGTGTCGGGGTGAATAAAACTCTGTGCTCCCGCTGTCAAATAGGCAAGTGGTGGCGCGGCCGTTTACCGTGATGTCCATCATGGACCTGGACAGATGATGAGGGAGGGCTTGCTCCAGCGTAACGGAGGCCAGTGTATGGCTTAGTGAGTCGATATGGTCGTCTGACGAGATGGTGGTCGAGTCCGGAGACAAAATGGCGGTTGAGTGCGGCGGACAAAATGGCGGCGGCCATGCGGCCGGAGGTGCCCAAAATGGCGGATAAGATGGCTGCCCCCACGGTTCGCACGCGGCGCTGCTGGCGTTCGCAGGTTTCCCCCTGCAGGCATTGGCGTAATGGCCTTTCTTCCCGCAGCCCGAGCAGGTAGCGGTCTTAGCCGGGCAGTGCGCTCTAGGGTGTTTTAACTGGCCACAGAAATAGCATTTTTGGGCCTGGTTACGGGGCATCGCTGCAGTTGGTACCGGGGGCGGCGGTCCCAGTTGATTTCGGGACATCGCTGCAGCAGTTGGTACCGGGGGCGGCGGTCCCATGTCCCAAGGTCGCGATGGCCATGGCGCGGCGCCGTTGCGTGAGTATGCTTCGAGGTTTCGGTGGGCCGCATCTAACGAAAGCGCAAGGGCTACGGCCGTCTTCAGGTCAAGCTCCTTGCTTTCGAGCAGTCTCTGCCGGGAGTAGTCGGACTGGAGGCCCCTAACGAAGGCATCACAGGTAAGTCCCTCCGCGTGCCCCACAGCCGTTACCTCCTTACAGTCGCAGTCCCTGCAGAGTGTCTGTAACGCCCGTAAAAATGCCTCTACCGATTCCCCCGGTTGCTGCCTGCGGGATCCCAAGAGGTGTCTGGCATAAATCGTGTTCACTGGGCGCGTGTATTGCCCTTTTAGTAGTTCGAGGGCCGCCGTGTACGTAGCAGCGTCCCGGATGAGTGTATATACTTGAGGGCTCACCTGGGCGGTCAAAACTTTTAGTTTGTTCTCCTCCGATGTCACGGCGGAGGCTTCTAGGAAGGATTCAAAGCAGCTCAGCCAGCGTTCGAAATTGGTCGATGAACCCGCTGCTTGAGGGTCGAGGTCCAGGCATGCTGGTCTGAGGGCTCGCAGCAACGCCTGCTGTTGTTGTTGCTGTTGTTGCTGCTCAGGTGTCGCCATTTTACTTTTAGTTAATAAAATTGATACGCTTATCAATTACTCCATAAAAGGCGATGAATTAGGAAGGTAATGAAAAGGCTTTTATTAACTAAAGAACAGAGCATACCTCTCGTGGACGACTGGTTCCAAGAAGGAAGTGGGTTGCCGAAACACCCACCTTTATACCTGGTCATGTGGGCGGAGCCAGCTGAGGCATGCATTGGTACACAGCGCCAACCAGAGGTAACAATATGCAATAACAGTGGTTTACCACAACTGGTTCGGTCCCAACTGGGGTATTGTGTCCAATTCTGGGCACCACACTGTAGGAAGGATGTGAAGGCCTTAGAGAAGATGCAGAAAAGATTTATGAGAATGATTCCAGGAATAAGGGACTTCAGTTATGTTGATAGACTGGAGAAGCTGGGGTTGTTCTCCTTGGAGCAGAGAAGATTGAGGGGAGATTTGATAGAGGTGTTCAAAATCATGAGGGGTTTGGACAGAGTAGATAGAGGGAAACTGTTCCCATTGGCGGAAGGGTTGAGAACCAGAGGACACAGATTTAAGGTGATTGGCAAAAGAACCAAAGACGATGTAAGAAAAAACTTTTTTATGCAGCGAGTGGTTAAGATCTGGAATGCACGGCCTGAAAGGGTGGTGGAGACGGACTTATCTTTCAAAAGGGAGTTGGATAAGTATCTGAAGGAAAAGAATTTGCAGGGCTACTGGGATAGGGCAGGGGGTGGGACTAGCTGAGAGTCAGCATGGGTTCGATGGGCCGAATGGCCTTACGTGCTGTAACCATTCTATGATTCTAGATTAAAAATGCTATTTCAACCAGGAATGAAATGTGGGGTTTGAGCAAAGAGTTCATGCTGGCCCATTGGATTGGATGAGGTTATAGGGTGAGGCAAGGCCTTGAGGGGATTTGTAAATAAGAACCAAGATTTTGAATGTAATATTGGGGACAGGATTGATGAGGAAGTGGGACTTGGATATGATAGTAGAATAGGAGGCAGAGTTTTGGATGAATTAAATTCTAGGGTGCGATGCAGGATGTTGGTGAGAATGTTGAAGTTGAGACTACAGGTGACGACCAGGTGGATGAGGGTTTATGCAGCAAAAAGAACATACAGCAGATAATCAACAATGCAAGGATTAATTTACACAATAATTAAACTGTTCCAAAAATAATAGAACCCGCCCAGCGGGAAACTGACTGGATCGGGTCAGCCACCTGAAGCAGATCAGGAACTATTTCTTCACTATTATGTGTTGATCAGAGCCCCTGTACCTGAGACTATCACACCAAGCAATCCCTAATTGTGATGTAGAGAACAGAAGGCTTTTGCTCTCTATTCTGTGCAACATGCATTGCTCATGATGTTTGTATCAAAATGCAAATCTAAAACCTCTTTCTGAGCAGCAGAGAACATTTTCATGCCAATTAAAATCTGCAGTGCAAGAGTTGAAGGTGTAATAGACAGGAGTAGAATGCAGCAAAGCTCTTTCAGTCCCCTCTACGAACTCAGAACCATATTCAGACTGTGTCTGTGAGCGTCTCCTCCTATCGTTTGTAAACTTGTTGATATTCTCGGGCATTTTCATCAACATGAGCGAGGAAAAGTGTAGTAACCTGGGAGGTTATGAGTAATCTGATCCACCAGGTGGTGCTGTGGCAATTTGTCTCCTGAGTTAAGTCTGATCTGTACTGGTTGTACTCTTTGTTTTTGCTGCCTCATGGCAGAAGCTTTTATGTGCAAGTGTTGATTAAACCATGTTACGGAGTTAACCTGTGTCCGTCTCCATCTATGGCCACCTCAAGATACCACATATGGCGACGAGAATAAAGGACGGAAAAGTTTTGGTGGATCAGTCATAGTTAGGGAGTATTCGGAAGAGGTGCTCGGGTTGGTTAGCAAACTAGTCAGAAAAGCACGAGGCTAGGCCGCGGGAGCCGAAACGGAGTTTGATTTTTTGGCTGAAGTGACCGGACTCCAAGGATGGCAGGAACGGTAGGCTCCGTGGCACCTTTTGACAGCAAGTCGCAATCTTGGGAGGAGTATTGTGAAATACTGAGCCATTTCTTTATGGCAAACGAGGTGGACAGTGCTGAAAAGAAAAGGGCCATTTTACTGAGTTGTGTGGGAGCGCAAACCTATACACGGATGAGGAATCTGCTGAGCCCGGAGCGGCCAGGAGAAAAATCTTTTGACGAGTTGGTGAGTCTACTAAAGAATCATTTCAATCCGAAACCTAGTGAAATAGTACAGAGATGGAAATTCAATTTGAGGATTAGGAGGCCGGAAGAAAGCGTTACTGAGTATGTGGAGGAGCTTCGGAAGCTCGCACAGGACTGTAATTTTGGAAATGCGCTCACAGTCATGTTAAGGGACAGACTAGTATGCGGAGTTAACGACGACAGTATACAGCAAAGGTTGCTGTCAGAAGAAGGATTAACGTTTGAGACGGCACTTAAAAAAGCACAAGCCATGGCGACAGCTAACAAGGACATTAAGGGCTTAAACAGTATGAGCAAGGAGAAATGGAGTAAACCAGTGGGAGGAGCTGTTTTCAAGATGGAAGCTGGCGCGAAAAGTCCACCAGTCGGGGTTGGGGATTGCTACCGATGTGGCGGGACGAGCCATTATGCAAAGGACTGCAGGTTTGCAAAGGCAAAGTGCCACAATTGTGGAAAAATAGGGCACTTAAAGAAAGTCTGTAAAAGGGCAGTGAGTGAGAGAAGCAGTGCTAAAGGGGCAAAGCATGCTAAAGGGGGGAGGGAGAAGTACACAAAGCGGGCAAATTACATACAAGAGGAGGAAGAGTCTAGTGAGGAGGTTTTCACTATATACAGTACAGACACTTCAAGGCCCAACGTACCCCCTCTCACTCAGTATTTGATAGTGAACGGAGGTCAAGTAAAGTTTGAGATTGACACCGGATGTAGTGTAACCATAATGTCGCAGACTGAGTACGCCAAGCTATGGGGGGAAGCAAAAGTACCAGAGCTAGGTACATGCCCCATTAGTCTCAAAACCTACACAGGACAGAAGGTGGACATTTTGGGGGCGGCCGAAGTACAAGTGGAACACAAAGGAGTCACCAAAGAGCTTATGGTGGTAGTGGTAGCAGGGTCAGGGCCAAACCTGTTAGGGCGAGGGTGGATCAGTGAGTTGAGTGTGGACTGGCAGGCAATGAATAAAATGGAGGACAGTACAGGGGCACGGCAAGAAGTGCTGATGAAGCATGAGTTAGTGTTCAAGGACGAACTGGGCACCTTAAGGGGAACAACAGCCAAGATTCATGTAGCCAGTGATGCCACGCCTCGTTTCTTTAAACCAAGGTCGGTACCTTTTGCAATGAAAACCAAGGTTGAGGCGGAACTAGATCGCCTGCTACAGGACAAAGTAATAGAACCAGTGAAATTTTCAGACTGGGCGGCACCAATAGTCCCAGTATTGAAGCCCGACGGTAACGTAAGGGTCTGTGGTGACTATAAGTTAACAGTGAACAGAGTATCATCACTGGAACAGTACCCCATTCCGAGAATGGAGGACATGTTAACATCGCTCGCTGGGGGAGAAAGATTCAGCAAACTGGACATGAGTCATGCGTATCAGCAGATATTGCTAGATGAAGAATCAAAAAAGTTTGTCACGGTGAACACGCACAAGGGGCTGTTCACGTATGCCAGGTTACCATTTGGTGTCAGTTCTAGCCCAGCAATATTCCAACGGACTATGGAGGGCATTCTGCAGGGCATTCCAAAGATGGCCGTGTACTTAGATAATATTCTGCTAACAGGAAGTGACGATCAGGATCACTTAAAAACACTGGACAAAGTGCTACAGCGGCTGGAAGAGGCGGGGCTATGCCTGAAACGGAGTAAGTGTAGTTTCATGGAGAAGGAAGTTACATTCCTGGGACATCGGGTGGATGCCACAGGCCTCCATCCATTACCAGGGAAAGTGCGGGCAGTGCAGGATGCACCTGCACCCACCTCAGTGACTGAACTGAAAGCCTATCTAGGGCTCCTGAATTATTATAACCGGTTTCTTCCAAACTTATCGATGCTGCTGGCACCCCTGCACATACTGCTGAGAAAGGAGGAGCCATGGCGTTGGGGGCCAGAGCAAGCGAAAGTGTTTCAGCAGTCAAAGGAGCTACTTCAGTCCAGCAGGGTGTTAGTGCATTACGACGAGAAGAAGGAGCTGATAATGTCCTGTGATGCATCACCCTATGGAGTGGGGGCAGTGTTGGCCCACCGCATGCCAGATGGAGCGGAAAGGCCCATCAGGTTTGTTTCACGCACGCTCACAGCTGCGGAAAAGAACTATTCACAGCTTGATAAAGAGGGGTTAGCCATTATATTTGGAGTAAAGAAATTCCATAAGTACATATATGGGAGGAAGTTTGTAATCAGTACTGACCACAAGCCTCTTATTAGCTTACTGAATGAGATGAAAGCGGTGCCTCAAATGGCATCACAGAGAATAATGAGATGGGCAGTAATACTAAGAGCCTATGAATATGTGATCACGTACAGAGCCGGCAAGGACAGAGCCGGCAAGGAAAACGGGAACGCGGATGCTCTCAGCCGCCTGCCCCTCTCAAAATCTCCTCACAGTACTTCCCCTGAGGAGCACGTCCTGATGCTGGATCAGGATATCAGTCCCCTGATGACTTCAGCGCAAATCCAGGGCTGGACAGCCAAGGACCCCGTTCTGTCAAGGGTCCGTGAGTATGTGTTGAAAGGCTGGCCAGGTCACCGTGAGGGACCGGAGTTCGCGCCGTACAGACAGAGACAGCACGAGCTCAGTGTCCAAGATGGATGTGTGCTATGGGGAGCACGCATCATAGTCCCAGAGCGGGGATGCTCTACTTTGATGGAACAGTTGCATCAATCGCACCCAGGAATGACTAGAATGAAAGGACTGGCTAGGAGCTACCTGTGGTGGCCTAACTTGGATGCTGAAATTGAGTCAAAGGTAAAGTCATGCACTATATGTCAGGAACAGAGGAAAGCACCTGCCGGGGCACCACTCCATCCCTGGGAGTGGCCCAGCAAACCCTGGAGGAGAATTCACATAGACTATGCGGGACCTTTTAGGGGCAAAATGTTTTTGGTGCTGGTAGACGCTCACTCAAAGTGGATCGACGTTTATCCAGTGAGCTCTGCAACGACTGATGCCACACTGAATTGTCTCAGGAACAGCTTCAGCACGCATGGTATTCCAGAAATGATTGTATCCGACAATGCACAGTGTTTTGTTAGTGAAGGGAGCAAAGAATTCATGGTAAGGAATGGAATCACACATGTCACCTCGGCTCCATATCACCCAGCCTCAAATGGGTTAGCTCAGCGAGCCGTGCAGACTTTTAAGGAGCTCATGAGGAAGAGCTCAGGTGACACCCTGGAGACCAAGTTCAATAGAGCCTTGTTTAGTTATCGTATAACACCCCAAGCTACCACAGGGCTTTCTCCGGCTGAGTTGATGATGGGGAGAAAGTTGCGGTGCACATTAGACCTGATACACCCAGATCTCAAAAGCAAGGTTGAGACAAAACAAACAAACCAAAAAGCGTACCATGACAAACATACTAAAGCTCGCCATTTCGCCATAGGGGACTCTGTGTACACCCGGAACTTCGGCTATGGACCTAAATGGATACCAGGACTAATCCAGGACATTACAGGACCTGTGTCGTACTCCGTGTTACTAGGGGATGGTCGAGGGGTTCGTCGGCATGTGGATCAGCTTTTCAGCCGGCAGCAGGGGGAAATGCCTCAGATGGAACAAAGGGCAGTCGAGGAGGCTGTTCCAGGACCCAGCACGGCTTATAAGGTGCCAGTGGACACTGGTACTGCCAGGCCACAGTGGGACAGAGTAAAACCAACATCAGAGACTACTCCAATCTCAAGTGCGAGTGAATCTGAGAATCCACCACAAGTGGAATTAAGACGTTCACAAAGGATTCGCAAGCAACCAGAAAGACTTATACAAACCTGTTAAATTAGTCAGGGGCTAACCATGGTTAGAGCATACTGGTTAATTAAAACGTAGTACCTAGTAAGGGTTATTGTTTAAGAATTGCATACGGCAATCTTAAGGGGGGAGGAGTGTAGTAACCTGGGAGGTTATGAGTAACCTGATCCATCAGGTGGTGCTGTGGCAATTTGTCTCCTGAGTTAAGTCTGATCTGTACTGGTTGTACTCTTTGTTTTTGCTGCCTCATGGCAGAAGCTTTTATGTGCAAGTGTTGATTAAACCATGTTACGGAGTTAACCTGTGTCCATCTCCATCTATGGCCACCTCAAGATACCACAAAAAGGATGGTTGTTACACAAAGACATGCAGCCCAAGCTGCCTTCTGCTCCTGACCTGGTGCCTCTTCTAGCACTTGCCACAGAAATGGATGTTAGGCAGGAGTAAAACATAATGGGAAAACAAAGATTTAAAAAAAAAATCTTCATGTCTCAACACATGTGCAGGTTTCCTTAAAAATGCTTCTTGCTGGGTTTTAATGCCACAGGCAGTGGTCTGTCCAGTACTTGGACCAAGTGACCATTGTTCCCATGTGAGCCTAGGCATTGAATGTCATGGGCTATTCAGCTATGGGGGGCTTTACCCTCAAACCTGACCCCGTTCTTACTCAATGTCCATACACAAATACATTCCACCGGGAGCCACTGGATAGGGATGAGGGAACCCTACCCCAGGGATACTGAGGTCAGTTGTAGAAGCTCAGCTACTACCCCAGCTAACTCGGCACAGATTGGAAATCTAAACTGGAATCTAGTGGGATTTATTGCTCAACAGTGAAGTGGCAGCAGTGGCTCAATTAGTAGCACTTTGGCTTCTGAGTCAGAAGGTTGTGGGTTCATAGTCCCACTCAAGAGACTTGAGCACAGAAAGCTAGGCTGACACTCCAGTGCAGTGCTGAGGGAGCGCTGCACTGTTGGAGGTGCCGTCTTTCGGATGAGACGTTAAACCGAGGCCCCATCTGCTCTCTCGGGTGGATGTAAAAGATCCCATGGCACTATTTCGAAGAAGAGCAGGGGAGTTATCCCCGGTGTCCTGGCCAATATTTATCCCTCAATCAACATCACTAAAAACAGATTATCTGGTCATTATCACATTGCTGTTTGTGGGAGCTTGCTGTGCACAAATTGGCGGCCACGTTTCCCACATTACAACAGCGATTACACTTCAAAAAGTATTTCATTGGCTATACAGCACTTTGAGACGTCTAGTGGTCGTGAAAGGTGCTTTAGAAATGCAAGTCTTTTTTTTCTTTAGTATCTACACTGGGTGATGGGAGGAGCTTTTTTAAGGTTTGTAGTCTTTAAATTCTCCCTGTTTTCTTCTCTTTATGGTCTCTCCAGGCCATGCACCTCCTGCGCTGAGAGGGTGGGCGGGTGACCTGCTCCCAGACATTTGCCAATTCCAATCTCAGGTTGACAGCTAGGAGGCATGGACGGTGGTTGTTGCCCAACTTCTCTGTATCCTGTTGGAAAAGAACTTGGCTTCTGTTCACAGCAGCCCGACTGAGATATAAAGGTTTCTAAAAAAATACATTTTTAACAATTTTCATCTCATTTTGTTGAACCACATGAAGAAGTTATATCAAACTTAAATCGTGAAAGCTATTTGAATGACAAATGGAACAAAAGCAGGAGGGGAGAAGATAAGGGGGTGTGTCAGTCAGGCTGATTCATCACAGTTAAAGCAGAAAGAAAGACTTGCCCTTATATCGCACCTTTCATGACCTCGGGATATTCCGAAGTGCTTTACAGTCAATGAGGTATTTTTGAAGTGTAGGGCTGGATTTCACCAACCTCGGCGGGTCTGTGGCGGGCAATGTTGGTGGTGGGTCCCGGCCCCACTGCTGGCTCCAGCCCACTGTGTAGAATGAATTTACCGTGATTGGGCTTGTTAAACCCGCCCAGCGCGTTTGCCGGCCAATTGAAGGAAGTGGGTCTGATGACGACATTTGATGACGCATCATCAGCCGGTTTCCGTAAAGGGGCCATGTTCAAATTTACTTTGACAGTTGTGCTACAGCATTGAGGTGCTGCAAACACTGACAAACACTGCACAGAGGTGCACGGCTGCACCCAGGCTCTCCCATAACTCCCTCCATATGCTTATGGAGGGAGTCACAGCACGCAGGGAGGTTCTCTTCTCTCCCCATGGGCAGAAGAGACCTCCCCAGGAGATCAACGCAGCCTGGTTGCACATTGCACAGGAGGGCACAAGCAGGGATGTCGTCAGGAGGACCAGGCTGCAGTGGTGCAAACCTTTCAATAATCTCAGTAGATCACGAAACATTACTGCAAAGCCACACTCAACCTCATCCTGATGAGCCTCTCATCACATCCCTATCACTCTGCCTTCCCTACCCTACTCTTGCACATCCTTACTCACACCAACTTACCTTGCACCTCTACCCCCCTCCCTATCTACATTATCACATCCCCATCTCACTAGCCACCCCTCACACTCACCCTCGTCCTAGTGCAATCATACCAACTAGCAACACACAAGGGTAGGCACTTGGGTGTTTTATCCAATGTTCATGTGAAGTTTCTGTTAGTGTGCTGTCAAACATTGAAACCTTTATTTTCAACACTTTGCGTTCTTGGACAGATTTGTGTGCACCTTTGGAAGTGGCTTAGTGAGTTGCAGTGAATGGTGAGACATAACGGTACCACCCCCCAATGGTGATGAGTGTGAAAGGAATGGCTTGGACATTGTAGGGATGCTTTATGGTGTTGGTGTGGGGTGGTGCCAGCCTGGCGCATCATGTGGCAGCCAGGGTGTACAGCGTCAAGTGAAGTAAATCTGACCATGGTGAGGCCATCCCTAGCGTCCCGGGCAGCAATGTGGTTGGGTGCTGATGCCCTGTGTTCTGTACAGCATCAGGTGATTGCGGAGAAGGTGGGTGTTGTTGTTGGCGCTGCTGGTGTGCCTGGTGCTGCTGGTGTTGGGGCTGATCGTGGTGGGATTCTGAGGACCAAGTTGAGAGAGTATAAAGGGCACCAATGCTGATGGAATAGATGGCAGGTGAAGTAGAGATGACAGAAGCGATCTGTCAATGGTGGGAGAAGTAATGAGGTCAGACTGGATGGAGACTTGTGTAAAGACTTGCAGCATTTTGAATCTGTAGTGGAAATGCAGTTTAGAGAAGCTAGTGGCTAAGGGAACATTTCTCAATTAGCTGGGAGCTTTGACTTGACATTTTATGCTGTCAACTCATCAGCTGAAACAATGGCCAATGACCTCATGCCTCAGCTTCACAGACGAGGTCCAGGCACAGCGGGAAACCGGTGGGCGACCTATCAAATTCAAAAAGCTGGGGAAAAAAGCATTGTTAAGTGGCTGTAAACAAGTCACTAATGATTTTAATTATCTCTCCCGCTGGTGTGTGTTGGGTCTGCTCAGCGCTGACAGACCTGACAGTTGGTAAAGGCGTATGGCAGCAGGTTGACAGCGGGGTCCTGACCCGCTGCTAAAAGAAAACATTTTCCCACCCGGCCCACCTCCGATTGCGCCCGCTGACCCCCCCCCACCCCCTGCAAAATTCCCACCATAGTCACTGTGGAAATGGAGGAAACGTGGCAGCCCGTTTGTGCTCAGCAATGTGATAATGACCAGATCATCTGTTTTAGTGATGTTGATTGAGGGATCAATATTGGTCAGGACACCGGGGAGAACTGCCCTGCTTTTCTTTGAAATAGTGGCCATGGGATCTTTTACGTCCACCTGAGGGGGCAGATGGGGCCTCAGTTTAACGTCTCATCCGAAACCAGACAAGTTTATACTCTGAATAAATAAACACCCACCAAATGCGAAACCGTCCAACGATTCAGCTAGACATTAAGCTCTCTTGCAAGACATTTGCGCAGGTCCGTAAATGGAAACCAATCCAATGGGTGGTCGATGGTGTGAGGACCTCATGGTGTCAACTTGCTGCAACAAATGTGAACACCTGAACTAATAAATGAGAAGAAAAGCTCATTTCCAGTGCAGTCTATAGAATAATGTAACCCAGGCGGCCAACATAAGAGACTTTGAGCTGTGTTTTGGAGAGGAATATTTTTGGCTGTTCCGGGAAGAAGGCTGCCCCAGAACTCCCCAAGGTGCTAATAATTTATTTTTTAAATTCGTTTATGGGATGTGGGTGTCATTGGCAAGGCATTTATTGCCCATCCCTAATTGCCCTTGAGAAGATGGTGGTGAGCCTCCTTCTTGAACTGCTGCAGTCCGTGTGGTGAAGGTACTCCCACAGTGCTGTTAGGGAGGGAGTTCCAGGATTTTGACCCAGCGACGATGAAGGATCGGTGATAATGAGTCTTTAGGATGATTTCTAGACAACCTACAAGGTTTAAATGTTGTATTTTAGTTTCTTGTACTGCAGTTGGATGGTCTATCATTCGAACAGCATCTAATTCCACTTTTATAACATCTAAATATATATTTTTGCGCATATGATTAGAAAATTCCTAGATCGGAAGCTATAAAACTCCTTAATGGTTGTTTCATTAAAATGGACTGCAATTCTAACCATCAATATTATAAAGCTTCCATCTACTGGTACCATAAATTTACAGAACCTAAAAGGGAGAAGCGTAATATAATTAGTCAGTTATGTTCTCCCTAAATGAACATTTTTCCATTTACGATAACATGAAGCTGTCATTCTTTATATACATCGAGGTTCCAGGCTTTTATTGGGTTAATGATGCTCATTGACTATTAGGAGTTGATTGTATCATTAATTTTGTGCGTCAGAGAGTTGGTTCTGTTGTGGTATAAAAGAGCTGGCAATACTGTCGGACAAATAGATTGAGTGAGGAGTTCGCAATACATTTAGCATTTTATTCGAGAGCTTTGAGCTTCAGCATGAAGTGGCTAATGACAGTGAGTGTGATGTCCCTGCTGCTCTGTGTAAGTGTCGAGGGTTCTGACCCACTGGAAGAAAGAATGAAACTTCAGGTAAACAGGGTGAGTAAATATTATAAAATATTATAAAAAGGATATAGAGGCACTGGAGAGGGTGCAGAGAAGATTTACAAGGATGATACCAGAAATACGAGGGTATACACATCAGGAAAGGATGAACAGGCTGGATCTCTTTTCGCTTGAAAAAAGAAGGCTGAGGGGTGACCTAATAGAGGTCTTTAAAATTATGAAGGGTTTTGATAGAGTGGATACAGAGAGAATGTTTCCACTTGTGGGGAAGAGGATAACTAGAGGCCATCAATATAAGATAGTCACCAAGAAATCCAATAGGGAATTCAGAAGAAACTTCTTTACCCAGAGAGTGGTGAGAATGTGGAACTCGCTACCACAGGGAGTGGTTGAAGCGAATAGTATCGATGCATTTAAGGGGAGGCTGGACAAGCATATGAGGGAGAAGGGAATAGAGGGTTATGCTGATAGATTTAGATGAGGAAAGACGGGAGGAGGCTCGAGTGGAGCATAAACGCCGGCATGGACTGGTTGGGCCGAATGGCCTGTTTCTGTGCTGTATATCCTGTGTAATCCTGTGTAAAAGATAGTTGCTAAATGCACAGAAATGGTGGCACTGCACTGAACAGGGAGGGAGGGTGGAAAGAACAACCATAAAGAGAGAATTGAATTAAAATTACAGGGGAAATACGTGGAGAGACTGGAGAAGCTGGGATTGTTTTCCTTGGAGCAGAGAAGGTTAGGGGGAGATTTAATAGAGGCGTTCAAAATCATGAAGGGTTTTGATAAAATAAGGAGAAACTGTTTCCACTGGTAGGAGCGTCAGTAACCAAAGGACACAGTTTTAATGTAATTGGCAAAAGAGCAAGAGGAGAGATGAGGAGAATTTTTTTACACAGCGAGTTGTGACCTGGAACGCGTTGCCTGAAAGGGTGATAGAAGCAGATTCAATCGTAACTTTCAAAAGGGAATTGGAGAAATGCTTGAAGGAGAGAAAATTGCAGGGATATGGGGAAAGAGCGGGAGAGTGGGATTACAGGAAACTTTGTGTTATCCGGAGGCTAACTGTCCAGAATGCTTGAGCCACCGGCAGAAATCAGGAGCCGTTTCGTTAGTTTTTTTTTTCTTCTCGTTGCTTTTTTCTCAACAGTCAAGCTCTGCAAGGTCTCGCTGAAGCTGTTGCTAAGCTACAGAGACGCTACAGAGAGGCTTGGACTGTTTAGAAGCTGTTGCTAAGCAACAGGGTTTGTTGCCAGATACGGAGCTCAAAAGCTTCCGTATGTTTCAACATTAGCGCTGGAGTGTCCGGCAGTTTTGAGGGAACGGCAACAGCTCGGTCCCGTCGGTGCCGGATAGAACGAAGTTTCCTGTAATCGGATCGCTCTTTCAAAGAGCCAGCACAGGCACGATGGGACGAATGGCCTCCCTCTGTGCTGTGAGATTCTATGAAATCTGTATTTAATAGAAGGAAAATGTTACCAACATCAGCACTGTTATATAATCGAGGGGTACGGCAATGTAGTGGTTATGTTACTGGACTAGTAATCCTTAGAATGTAAGTTCAAATCTCACCATGGTAGTTTGAGAATTTGAATTTGGTTTTTAAAAAAATCCTGAAACAAAAAGCTGGGATCCGTAAAAGTGACCATGAAACTGTCGGATTGTCATAAAAATCCAACTGGTTCAATGATGTCTTTTAAGGAAAGAAACCTGCCGTCCTTACCCGGTCTGGGCCTATTTGTGACTCCTGTTCCACACTGACGGGGTTGACTGCCTTCTGATGTGGCCGAGTAAGCCACTCAATTATAACCAGGGACGGGCAATAATATGCATGCCGGTTGACACTGGAATCAATTCGGAGAGAACCGAAAGCTCGGTGAAAACCGTTCTTTTGGAAAACTTGTTAATTAAAGTTTGGCAGATTTTCTTTTTTAAACTAGTGGGACATTATTGAAAGGACCTGTAGACCTGAACAAGCTGAATGTGATTTATGTCTGTAATCAGGGTAAGTAACAATACACTGAAGGGACAGAATGATTTGGGATTAGGGAAGTATAGAAATCACAGAATCATAGATTGGTTACAGCACGGAAGGAGGCCATTCGGCCCGTCGAGCCCGTGCCGGCTCTCTGCAAGAGCACTTCAGCGAGTCCCACTCCCCCGCCCTGTCCCCGTAGCCCTGCAAATGTTTTTCCTTCAGGTACTTATCTAATTCCCTTTTGAAAGCCACGATTGAGTCTGCCTCCACCACCCTTTCAAGCAGTGCATTCCAGATCCTAACCACTCGCTGCGTAAAAAAGTTTTTCCTCATGTCGCCTTTGGTTCTTCTGCCAATCACCTTAAATCTGTGTCCTCTGGTTCTCGACCCTTCCGCCAATGGGAACAGTTTCTCTCTATCTATTCTGTCCAGACCCCTCATGATTTTGAACACCTCTACCAGATCTCTTCTCAACCTTCTCTGCTCCAAGGAGAACAACCCCAGCTTCTCCAGTCTATCCACGTAACTGAAGCCCCTCATCCCTGGAACCATTCTTGTAAATCTTTTCTGCACCCTCTCTAAGGTCTTCATGTCCTTCCTAAAGTGCGGTGCCCAGAATTGGACACAATACTCCAGTTGAGGCCAAACCAGTGTTTTATACAGGTTCATCAGAACTGCCTTGGTTATGGATTGGCAAGAAATGCGGCGAGCAACAATGAGTTTGAAAAACACTAAAATCAACAGAGATTAGATTTGAGTGAGCATCCAATGTTTGAGATCAACGAGCAAATGTACTGTCGTCTTGTGGAGCATGAAAAAATGAAAGTTTTCTTTTCTCTGTTTATCTATTAGGAAGTGACAAAAAACAGGAAATATCTGATTTTGAAGCTGTTGGCTGGGCTGTTGGAGATTGATGAGAATCTCTTGGAGAATGGCTTTACGTCTTTGAACCCGGAAGAGGCAGACGAGACTTCGCTTGAAGAGAGGTCGGTTGACGCTGGAATTCCTCGGAGAGAACTGAAAGCCCCGTGCAAACTCTTCTTTTGGAAAACTTTTTCACACTGTTAATTAAAGTTTGGCAGATTTTTCTAAACTAGTGTAATGAGAGAAAAATGGCTTCTGTTTCCTGTTGATGTGCAAAGGCTTAACTTTAAAACTATCTAAAATCTACCTGTAATCATACTTATCTATATTCCAAATATTTTTGAATATTTACACAAAGTGCTTGCAAAGAATTTAACCGGAAAATGACACACATTGCCAATCTTTTAAGGTTTATAAAATTATTGCTTTTTAGCAAGTAGAAATCCAGATTAAACTTTATAAGGTCTTTTGAAGGGTTATTCTTTGGCATGTGATTTCAAATTACTTTCCTCTTTTTTTCCAGCATAAGATTTCTTTCAGTTCCTGCCCTCCTGTGTCACGTTGGCCCTACACCCACACCGGTGGCCCTGGGATTGAGTTTTCCCCGCCCTCCCTGTAGGGAAGCTGTATCTCTTCCCTGTCTCCCCACGGTAACACTTCTGAGATCAATATGGGGGGATTGCACCCATGAACCCACCTCATGCCTCTCCCTGACACAGCAAGTCGGGAGTCTGAAAGCAACTGTGCCATCCCACCAACCACGGTTTTGGATATTTTTTTGAGTTAAAGCCTAGATATGCCGACAGTGACATTTTGTCTTGACTGTGATACTTGGACATTATTGTAATGATGTTAACTGTTTTAGGCAGTCTAAGTGCATGGAGTGTTTGTACCTCTCTAGAAGTATCTTGTGAGCAATGCTAAAAATAAAAACATGCATTTACACCTGCATATTAAGTACGGTTGTCCTTTTCTATCAAAGACAGGCAATGCACCTATTTCCCCTCGTGGAGAGGTCAATAGCCACGGGGCATAGCTTTAAAGTAATTGGTCGGAGGATTAGAGGGGAGTTGAGGAGAACTGTTTCCACCCAGAGGGTGGTGGGGGTCTGGAACTCACTGCCTGAAAGGGTGGTAGAGACAGAAACCCTCATCACATTTAAAAAGTACTTGGATATGCACTTGAAGTGCCGTAACCTACAGGGCTACGGACCAAGAGCTGGAAAGTGGGATTAGGCTGGAGAGCTCTTTTTTGGCCGGCACAGACACGATGGGCCGAATGGCCTCCTTCTGTGCCATAAATTTCAATGATTCTATGAAGGAGTGTGATGGAATACCCTCCACTTGTCTGGATGAGTGCAGCTCCAACAACACTGAAGAAGCTCGACACCATCCAGGACAAAGCAGCCCGCTTGATTGAACCCCATCCACCACCTTCAACATTCACTCCCTCCACCACCGGCGCACCGTGGCTGCAGTGTGTACCATCTACAAGATGCACTGCAGCAACTCGCCAAGGCTTCTTTGGCAGCACCTCCCAAACCCACGACCTCTTCCACCTAGAAGGACAAGGGCAGCAGACGCATGGGAACACACCACCACCTCCAAGTTCCCCTCCAAGTCACACATCATCCTGACTTAGAAATATATCGGCCGTTCCTTCATCGTCGCTGGGTCAAAGTCCTGGAACTCCCTCCCTAACAGCACTGTGGGAGTACCTTCACCACACGGACTGCAGCGGTTCAAGAAGGTGGCTCACCACCACCTTCTCAAGGGCAATTAGGGATGGGCAATAAATGCTGGCCTTGCCAGCGACGCATCCCAGGAACGAATAAATAAAATAAAAAATCCTCTGCTCTTTCTCTTTGTCTTCTATCTCCAACTCCAACTGAACTGGTCACAATATCAAACCCTCCATCTTCTTCTTCATTTTCTCCCTTTTTTTAATGATCCATTCATAGCAAATTTTTCACTCTCGCTTTCAATTTTCCGGCACTGATGCGGTTTTGACATCTCCGGTAATACATTTTGTTGCAACAACAGACAAACCAAACCAAAAAGGGTTAAATTATGAGGACAGGTTGCAAGTACTAGACTTGTATTCCCTTGAATCTAGAGGTTAAGGGCTGATCTAATTGAGGTGTTTAAGATGATTAAAGGATTTGATAGGGTGGAGAGAGAGAAACTATTCCTCTGATGGTGGGGGGGGGGGGGTGGGAGTCCAGAACAAGGGGGGCAAAACCTTAAAATTAGAGCCAGGCCGTTCAGGGGTGTAATTGGGAAGCACTTCAGGCTCTAAGAGTAGTGGAAATCTAAAACTCCCTTCCCCCAAAATGCTGTTGAGGCTGGGGGTCAATTGAAAATTTCAAAACTGAGATTGATAGATTTTTGTTAGGCAAGGTTATTAAGGGTTACAGGATTAAGGTGGGTAGATGGGGTTATATACAGATCAGCCTTGATCTAATAGAATGACAGAATAGACTCAAGGGGCTGAACGGCCTCCTCCTGTTCCTTTGCAATGCGAACAATTTTCTTACCGTCTGCAATCCTCGGAACATTGAACCTCGTGGCTCTTTTGTTTCGCGGTCGAGTCCTTTTCTTCATCTTAAGAAAAAGTAAAATACCGCAGATGCTGGAAATCCGAAACAAAATCAGAAAATGCTGGAAACACTCAGCAGGTCAGACAGCATCTGTGGAGACAACAATAGTCGACATTTTGGGGATAGACCCTTCCTCAGAACTGGAAGATATTCCAGAGGGACAGAATAAGGGAAAGGGGGAAAAAAACACAATGACCACACACACAGGAAAAAACAATAGAATGACCTGTAAAGTGCTTGGGTGGGGAACAGGAGATGGTTAAATGGCAGAATTGATGTTTCCGTGCGACAAAAGGAGGCATAATGAGAGAAATAAAATAAACGATATATACGAGACACAGAGAGTGTGTAAGTAACTAAAAGGAGATAGATAAGTGGGGGATAGGTAGAGGGCAGCACGGTGGCATAGTGGTTAGCACTGTTGCCTCACAGCGCCAGGGACCCGGGTTCAAATCCGGCCTCGGGTGACTGTCTGTGTGGAGTTTGCACATTCTCCCCGTGTTTGCGTGGGTTTCCTCCGGATGCTCCGGTTTCCTCCCACAGTCCAAAGATGTGCGGGTTAGGTTGATTGGCCATGATAAATTGACCCTTAGTGTTAGGGGGATTAAATATGTGGGGTTACGGGGATCGGGTGGGATATGTGTCGGTGCAGGCTCGATGGGCCGAAATGGCCTCTATCTGCACTGTGGGGTTTCTGTGATTCTGTGAAAAGCATGAAAAACTTGCACAGCAACGCAGATTCCAATGGCCCAGGAGTCTCTCTGTCTCCATTTTACAGGTCATTCTACTCCCTTTCCTGTGTGTGCGCTCATTGTGTTTTTCCCCTTCCTCCTTTCCCTTTATTCTGTTCCTTTTTAAATGCTGTTCATCTGTAATATCTTTTGAGTTCTGAGGAAGAGACTTGCATTTCTATAGCGCCTTTCATGACCTCAGGACATCTCAAAGCGCTTTACAGCCAATGAAGTACTTTTTGAAGTGTAGTCACTGTTGTAATGTAGGAAACGCGGCAGCCAATTTGTGCACAGCAAGCTCCCACAAACAGCAGTGTGATAATGACCAGATAATCTGTTTTAGTGATGTTGATTGAGGGATAAATATTGGTCAGGGCACCGGGGATAACTCCCCCTGCTCTTCTTCAAAATAGTGTCATGGGATCTCTTATGCCCATCTGAGAGAGCGGACGGGGGCTCGGTTTAACATCTCATCCGAAAGACAGCATCTCCAACAGTGCAGCACTCCCTCAGCCCAGATTTTTGTGCTCAAGTCTCTGGCGTGGGACTATGAATCCACAACCTTTTGGACTCAGAGGCAAGGGTGCTACCCACTGAGCCATGGGTCCATATTGAAATGTTGACCTTTTTTTCTGTCTGGTTTGCCACGGTACACAATGCACAACTGCCTTCTCAATATCATCTGGTGTTCAAAGGAGCCGTTTAAACTGCTCTTTGGATTAAGAACCACACACTAACATATCCTATTTAGTCATGTCTTTAAAACTATTCACCATTATATTGCTTATAATCAGCAGGCTGCAAGCTCATAAATATGTATTGAAATTTCAGGTTGACAATTAGAATGAGTGGAGGACAGAAAGAAAAGAAACTAACAACCATTACATTGAAATGGATTTTAGTAAAATGTATGTATATTGTAGCTGTAGAGGTGAAAGTGAAACTACTTAAATAATGCGACTGATGTGATTTCAAGAAATTTCAGCAGCCACTGTTGCTTAGTTCAAATTTCCGGTTAATTCAATATTTTAGCACTAAATTCCCACTTTGCTAGTTTCATCGCTTCATTCAAACTATTGGAAGATTCACATTTCTTTAGCAGACAAATGACTGAGTTCTGAGTTGGACTGTCCAGTCACAGACTCAGGATGTGACGGTTGGTGTTGCAGCTAAAAACAGGGCAGCAAATCCCAGGAAATTCAACACTGGTAGAAATCCAGGCCTGAGTCTCGCACAGTGGGGCTGAATTTCTCCGGCGCTCAGAGGGTGGGGTTGGAGGCGGGTTTGGTCCGCTGTCAAAATCACAAAGATTGACAGCGGGGCGGTATCCCGCTCTGAACCCGCCTCCTCATGAGTTTCCCTAGTGCCGGCTCTGCCTGCGCTTTGCAGACACGGCACAAAGCCGCAGGTCAGGCAATTGTGCTCGTTAAGAGGGTGTTTAAAGCAATTTAATCACCATTTTACCCGGTGCAAAGCATTTTCCCAAGGTTTCCACGAGGTTCCCATTGCTCGGGGATCAGTGTGTTGGGTTCTCGATGGCTCTCCATCTCTTTCATTGGGTAACAGCTGCAAAAGTGGTCTAAAAGCTACCATTTTACATCTGGTCACTTTCCAATCTCAGAAGCTTCAGCCTTCAGTATTTGGAACCCACTTTTGAGCTTTATGCACTTTTGAAGTGTTTGGAGTAATCTCTCTATCCACTGTCACCTCCTTGGAACAACCTATCCCAACATTGACAGATCGCTTCTGTCATCTCAACCTCTCCTGCCATCTATTCCATCAGCATCGGTGCCCTTGGAAAAAATCTCACCTTGGTCCTCAGAATCCCACCACGATCAGCCCCAACACCAGCATCACCAGGCACACCAGCAGCACCAACATCCACACCACCCTTCTCCGCAATCAACTGATGTGGCACAGGACATAGGGCATCAGCACCCAACCACGTTGCTGCCCGGGAGGCCAGCGATGGCTTCACCATGGCCAGATTTACTTCACTTGACGCTGTACACCCTGGCTGCCACATGATGCGCCAGGCTGGCACCACCCCACACCAACACCATAAAGCATCCCTACAATGTCCAAGCCATTCCTTTCACACTCATGACCATTGGGGGGTACCGTTATGTCTTACCATTCACTGCAACTCACTAAGCCACTTCCAAA
Organism: Somniosus microcephalus; assembly: GCF_052327205.1. Taxonomy (NCBI): domain Eukaryota; kingdom Metazoa; phylum Chordata; class Chondrichthyes; order Squaliformes; family Somniosidae; genus Somniosus; species Somniosus microcephalus. Next base: position 51,808,667 of record NC_141011.1, read on the forward strand.
GGTGCACACAAATCTGTCCAAGAATGCAAAGTGTTCAAAATAATGGTTTCAATGTTTGACAGCACATTAACAGAAACATCACATGAACATTGGATAAAACACCCAAGTGCCTTCCCTTGTGTGTTGTTAGTTGGTATGATTGCACTAGGATGAGGGTGAGTGTGAGGGATGGCTAGTGAGATGGGGAAGTGATAATATAGATAGAGAGGGATGGGTGGAGGTGCAAGATAAGTTGGTGTGAGTAAGGATGTGTAGGAGTAGGGTAGAGAAGGCAGAGTGATGGGGATGTGATGAGAGGCACAGCAGGATGAGGTTGAATGTGGCTTTGCAGTGACATTTCATGATCTACTGAGATCATTGAAAGGTTTGCGCCACTGCAGCCTGGTCCTCCTGACGACATCCCTGCTTGTGTCCTCCTGTGCAATCAGGCTGCGTTGATCTCCTGGGGAGGTCTCTTCTGCCCATTAGAAGGGAAGAGAACCTCCCTGCGTGCTGTGACTCTCTCCATAAGAGGGAGTCATGTGAGAGCCTGGGTGCAGCCGTGCACCTCTGTGCAGTGCTTGTCAGTGTTTGCAGCACCTCAATACTGCAGAACACTGACAGCACAACTGTCAAAATGAATTTGGACATGGCCCCTTTAAGGAAACCGGCTGATGATGTGTCATCAGATTACGTCATCAGACTCACTTCCTTTTAATTGGCTGAGAACCTTGCAGGGCGGGCTTAACAAGGCCAATCAGGGGAAAGTCACTTGGAGGAGGTGGGTTGAAGACAGGAGCGGGGTTTGAGGCCGCCACCTACTCCGGCTGCACCGGACTTGCCACGGCTGGCGAAATCACGGCCAGTGAGTCTGTGTTTAAACCGAAAGTTTTAGATCTCTTTGATAGCATCAATGAGATGCTGAAATTGAATTTGATATCAACCAAATAACCACTTGACTTCCCTTTGGACAGTTTTACTTTCAATCCTCATAAAACAATGACCGGGTCCAATTTATAACTTTTCTACTCTGGCTACAATGTTGATTTAAAAGTTACATTTTAAAAATATATCCGAGTGGGGAAAAAAATTAAAATGAAAAATGTATAAATTGTAAAACCCAAACGACGATCTTGTTGAAGCTGCATTGGAGAAGGAGTGCCCGAATGATCATGTATCGTGTGTGCTTTTCAACAATCTCCAGTAAACCATTGGCTTATCGCCACAAAGCCCTGGGACTGGAACCATGCAATTGCTTTATTTTGTTGGCCCTTGAGGTTCTAAACAAGGTCGAATGTTCTCGGTTGGCCTCCTGCGTGATTTATAGCTCAAGAACACTCAGAAATCTCTCGACCAAGGGGCCGACATGCAGGATGGGAATGTCTAGTGGAACAGGGAATGTTGACTCCTTTGGATTTTTAGTGCTGCAAATGAATTAAAGGCATCACCAAATGCACAATGAAGAAATACTCTCACCCTATAAACAATAGCTACTTTGCCCTAAGGTTTATAAATTGCACCGACAAAGTTAAATATCTGGTACTCAGTACAGGAAACAGAAAGGACAATCTCATTCAGAAGACAAGCCATAAATTTCATACATGCACAGAAGATAGATGGGGACTATTAAAAAATATAATTATCTTTGTCGCACTCCAATTAAAAAAATCTAATTAGCAGATCCTAGGAAAATTTCTCCTTGGAATCCGAAGGCATCCAAACCGTGTGAACCAAGATTAAAAAAAGAAACTGATGATTTTCCGCTCAAAAGACGGAAAAATTATAAATATTTGAATTGACCAAATTGAAACGCACGATATGCAAGAAGGCTGATTCCAGTGAGACCAGTGTTGGAGCGCAGACACCACTGTAAAAGAACCCTCTTGTTTGCTTTAGAAACCTGCTCCAGGAATGGATGCTGGGCATGTACAAATGGTACAACTGGTGCCGGCTACAGTACCAGTTATTTCCTCCTTGAAGGGCAAATTTCTAATCTGACTGCTTGTCGAAAAACGATATATATTTGAAGGTTAAGTTGCATCATTGGATTACATAGGATATACGGCGCAGGAACAGGCCATTCGGCCCAACCAGTCCATGCCAGCATTTATGCTCCACTCGAGTATAGTTTCAGAATCAGGGGTCGCCCATTTTAGACGGAGATGAGGAGGAATTTCTTCTCTCAGAGGGTCGTGAATCTTTGGAATTCTCTACCCCAGAGAGCTGTGGAGGCGGAGTCACTGAATACATTCAAGGCGGAGATTGACAGACATTTAAACTACAAGGGAGTCAAGGGTGTAATGTTATCTTAATAACGTAATTACGAGCCTCCCAAGCAGTTGTAGTGGAGTGCCATTTATTCAGTCCTCTCTGTGTCGCCTAGTACAGTACTTCAATCATGGCCAAGATGGCATCGGATCCCGCCCCCGGATATGACGTCAGCCGTCAACCAGCTGTCAATCAAACCCCGCTGTCTTTATGACAGCTACAGTTATCCGTACATCTTCCCCCTTCAATGAAGACATAACACAGTAACAACATAACATAACATAACACATAGAACACTTGTTAACATCATACCATCGCTGAATCCCCCACTATCAACATCCTGGGGGTTACCATTGATCAGAAACTGAACTGGACCAGCCATATAAATACTGTGGCTACAAGAGCAGGCCAGAGGCTGGGAATTCTGCGGCGAGTGTCTCACCTCCTGACTCCCCAAAGCCTTTCCACCATCTACAAGGCACAAGTCAGGAGTGTGATGGAATACTCTCCACTTGCCTGGATGAGTGCAGCTCCAACAACACTCAAGAAGCTCGACACCATTCAGGATAAAGCAGCCCGATGATTGGCACTCCATCCACCACCTTCAACATTCACTCCCTCCACCACCGGCGCACTGTGGCTGCAGTGTGTACCATCTACAAGATGCACTGCAGCAACTCGCCAAAGCTCCTTCAACAGCACCTTCCAAACCCACGACCTCTACCACTTAGAAGGACAAGGGCAGCAGGCGCATGGGAACATCGCCACCTACAAGTTCCCCTCCAAGCCACACACCATCCTGACTTGGACCTGTATCGCCGTTCCTTCACTGTCGCTGGGCCAAAATCCTGGAACTCCCTTCCTAACAGCATTGTGGGTGTATCTACACCATATGGACTGCAGCGGTTCAAGAAGGCGGCTCACCACCATCTTCTCAAGGGCAATTAGGGATGGGCACTAAATGCAGGCCTAGCCAGCCAGCGACGCCCACATCCCATCAATGAATAAAAAAAATATAGAAACAGTCAGTGTAACTACACCGTTGAACTAATTGCAGGTAGGTATAAACCTTACCCACACCCAGGAGTCCATTAACTGTTTACAGTCTTATCAATCCCTGTCTACAGGTCAAGTTTAACTACAGGCTTTCTGGTGCGCTGTGACCTGCGTGGCTGAACGGGTGTTTGCTGAACCACCCCAGTTGTATCCCTTAAGTTCATGTCTGTACCACACAGGTCCCTTGTCACATTATCACTACTGTGTCCTTCGTCACTTTGTGGCATTTCCCTCATCTCGTCTCTTTGTAGCATTTCCCTCATCTCGTCATCCTCTCTGTCCTCCTGAGGCTGAAAGGTCTCTGTGGTTTTCAGTAGGTGCCTCTTGTTTCTGCAAAACACATTGCCGTTCTCTGTCATGACACTGTATGACCTGGGGGCGACCTGTTGTAGAACGGTGGCTCTTTTAGGCCATGACTCAGGCCCTTCAATGCGAACTATATCTTTCTCCTGTAGAGGCACTAGTGTAGTGGCTGTGCGGTCAAGAAGTGTTTTTTGTTTCTGTTGTAGTTTCCGAGCCTTGTCTGCCCACACCTCATCTCTGTGGTCAGGTGTAACATAACTGGGAAGTCATGTACGGATTTTCTGACCCAGTAAGAGCTCAGCTGGAGACTTGCCACTTGCTAGCGGGCCCGCCCTGTACGACATCAGGGCCAGATATGGGTCAGTGTTGCTGTGTGCTGCTTTCTTTAATAATCTTTTCACAATCTGTACCCCCGTCTCCGCTTTTCCATTAGCCTGAGGATAGAGCGGACTGGAGGTTACATGATTAAACTCATACTCTGGAGCAAATGACTGAAACTCATGACTGGCATAGGGAGGGCCATTATCAGAGACCAGGGTTAGAGGGATGCCCTGCCTGGCAAAGATTGACTTCAGGTGAGTTATCATAGCTCTTGATGTGGTACTGGACAAGAGAGCCATCTCCGGATAATTGGAATAATAATCAATAACTAACAAATAGTCTTTTCCTTCATAGTGAAATATATCAGTTCCGACCTTTTCCCAAGGTTGTGATGGGAGCTCTGTGGTAATGAAGGGCTCTTTTGTTTGCTTGTAGTGATACTCCTGACATGTAGCGTACTCGCTGATCAACTGGTCAATATCAGAGTTCATGTTTGGCCAGTAGAGTGCCTCATGTGCTCTTCTTTTTGACTTTTCTGCACCCAGGTGCCCTTCATGTATCCTGTTGAGCATTTCTCGTCGCATAGAGATGGGCACTACTATCCTGTCACACTTAAGCAGTAGTCCATTGACCACAGAGAGCTCAGACTGAATGTGATAATATTGTTTACATGACCCTTTCTTCCAGCCCTCTTGAAGATTTCTCATTACTTTACTCAGGACTGGGTCCTTTGATGTCTCTGTGACTATCACTGATAGTTGTTCCTGTGTGGCGGGCAATGCTGCGTAGACCATATCCACATGTAGAGCCACATCCTCTTCTGATTCACTGTTTTGTGTGGCGTAAGGCACAGCCCTGGATAGTGTGTCTGCAATGAACATTTGTGTCCCTGGCACATATGTTAGCTCAAAATCGTAACGTTGAAGTCTCATCATTAGGCATTGTATCCGTGGTGACATGTCACACAGATTCTTCTTTGCGATCCCTAGCAGTGGCTTATGGTCCGTTTCTAGGATAACCTTGGGAAGACCATAGATGTAGGTATGACATTTTTCACACCCAAATGCCAAGCCAAGGCACTCCTTCTCGATTTGCGCGTACTGGCACTCTGTAGCCGTCATGGAGCGTGACGCATATGCCACTGGTCGCCATTTTCCTTCATCTTCCTGTAGAAGGACAGCCTCTAATCCATTCTTAGAGGCATCTGTGGATACTTTTGTCCTTTTTTTAGGGCAGAAGAACTTCAGTAGGGGTTCACTTGCTAGAATGTGTAGCAGCCCCTTCCATTCTCTCTCATGTTCATGTCCCCATTGGAACTCTGTCTCTTGGTGCAGCAGTTTTCTCAGATGAACAGTTTTCACTGCTAGATTTGGAATTAATTTTCCTAGGTAGTTAACCATGCCAAGGGCCCGCTGAACCCCTTTCTTGTCCTTTGGTTTCTCCATGTCATGTATAGCCTTTACCTTTGACTTATCTGGCTGAATCCCCTCTGTAGAGATCTTGTCTCTGAGGAATGTGATTTCATTGACACTGAACTGACATTTGTCTTTATTTAGTTTGAGTCCCTACTGCTGTATTCTCTGAAGTGTTTTCTCCAGTCTGGTGTCGTGCTCCCCCTGAGTGGAGCCCCATACTACCAGATCATCCACGTACACCCGCACTCCCTCCAGGCCCTCGATGATTTGCTCCATTGCTCTGTGAAAGATTTCTGGGGCGGAGCTAATACCAAAGGGCAGACGCTGGTACGAGTATCGACCAAACGGGGTGTTAAAAATGCACAGCTTAGCACTTTCTTCATCAAGTTTCAACTGCCAGAAACCATGCGAGGCATCCATCTTGGAGAAGACTTTCGCTTCTGTCATTTCACTGACTATTTCCTCTATCTTTGGAATTTGGTAGTGCTCTCTTTTGATATTGGCGTTAAGGTCCTTGGGATCCATGCAGACACGCAATTTATCAGTTTTCTTTGAATTGACGCAGACCATGGAATTTACCCAGTCAGTTGGTTCCTCAATCTTCTTTATGACAGCTAGTCCCTTCATGCGGTCTAGCTCTTTCCTCAGTTTTTCACGGAGAGCCACTGGAACTTTCTTAGGTGCGTGAATCACAGGTTGTGCATCCTCTCTCAGTTTGATGGAGTATGTAAAGGGCAGTGCTCCGAAACCCTGAAAGACATCTGCATATTTGTGTGCTATAGTCTTATGAGTCAGATTTGTACTATCTTGGGGGGCACTCTGCACACAGTTCAGTTCATTGATAGTATAGACTCGTTTTACCAAGCCCAAATCCACACAGGCCTTATCCCCCAACAGTGACTCATGTCCTTCAGGCAATATAACAAAGGTCAAAGGTTAAATGTGATTTTTTACCTTAACATTCAGCCTACACATTCCTTTTGTTTCAATGCTTTGTCCATTGTATGCCTTCAAAGACACTGTCTTGTTCACTATTTTAGGTCACACTTTGAGATTCCGTGCATCACGCCAACTTATGAGGTTTGCCTTAGCACCTGTATCTAGCTTAAAGGGAACAATGGTGCCATTTACCAGCAAGGGAGCTATCCAAACTTCAGTCTTTGGTCCTACAGAGTGCACTTCATTAGCATTTTTGCCCTGTTTTGACTCATTTTGCACCATTCCAACAAACAAAGTCTCTGCTCCTGTCTCTTCAGTCTCAATAGCATGCACTGTCTTTTTACCTTCAGTTTTCTCTTCCCAAAAACACATCTTGGCAAAGTGATTCCTGCCTTTACATTTTGCACAGTTCTTCCCATAAGCAGGACACTGTCTGGCTACGTGTTTATTACCGCACCGTCTGCATTCGTAAGGTGTCATCGTCTTGACCTCCATGGGCCCTCTTGTGTCCCATTTGTGTACCACATCCACCGGCAGGTTTTTCAGCCCCAGGGCACTCCCGCCCGCTGCTGTGCTGCTCCCTTCGAAAGTTTTCGTGTGCATGGCTGAGAGTTCACTAGCATGACATATTTTCACTGCTGCATCCAAATTTAGGTCAATGTCTCTAAGCATTCTCTCCCTCACCTTCTTGTTGAGTATTCCAAAAACGACTTGATCGCGTATCATCGATTCCTTCAGGTCCCTAAAGTTGCATGTTTGTGCTTTTATTTTCAAGTCCGTCAAAAAAACATCAAAGGATTCTCCTTGGTTTTGCACGCGGGAGTGAAACACGAATCTCTCATACGTTTCATTCTTTTTTGGTGTGCAGTATTCCTCGAACCGTTCTATCACCTTGTCCAGATCATTTTTATCATCTTTGGCTGCAAACATAAATGTATTAAACAGCTCGATTGCCTGCGAGCCAGCCACTGTTAGCAACAAAGCTACTTTACGTGTTCTAGAGCTAGTCGAAGCGTCAATCGCTGTGAGGTAGAGAAGAAAGCGTTGCTTGAAGACACGCCAATTTTCATCCACATTTCCTTCTAGTTGCAGGCTAGCCGGAGGTTTTATTCCTTCCATTGTTGTAGTATGTCCTTATCGTGAGTTCTATAAATCCTGGTACCATGTAATGTTATCTTAATAACGTAATTACGAGTCTCCCAAGCAGTTGTAGTGGAGTGCCATTTATTCAGTCCTCTCTGTGTCTCCTAGTACAGTACTTCAAGCATGGCCAAGATGGCGTCGGACCCCGCCCCCGGATATGACGTCAGCCGTCAACCAGCTGTGAATCAAACCCCGCTGTCTTTACGACAGCTACGGTTATCCGTACAAAGGGGTATGGGGAGAGAGCGGGAAAGTGGTGTTGAGGACAAGATTGGATCAGCCGTGATCTCATTGAATGATGGTGCAGACTCGCGGGGCCAAATGGAGAAGGCTTATGTTCTAAGCCTCCTCCCGTCTTTCCTCATCTAATTCTATCAGCATAACCTTCTATTCCCTTCTCCCTCACATGCTTGTCTAAAATGCATTTCTACTGTTGCCTTCAACCAATCCCTGTGGTAGCAAGTTCCACATTCTCACCACTCTGGGTAAATTGCTGTTAACTTTAGTTATAATGAGTTATAACCCGTTCTTTAGTCCCTGTAGTTTAATGGCGTAGTGGCCTTTTGGCCATTAAGACCTGATTTTAATTTGGGCAGCAGTCGAGTGGGCAGGAGCTGAATTTGGCAAAGCATCCTGAGTGTGGTAGTGAGAGACCTGGGAGTGTTTTAGCTTAAATTCCAGGGGGTTTATTTTTTTGCTTCTGTTACCCTTCCCCGAAGCGCGTTCCATGTGTTGATCACTCCTTTTATGTGAAGAACTGACTGACATCAGCCCTAATTTTTTGGATGAGGTTTAACCTACGACCCCCTTGTCCTCCAGTCACAAGGAACCAGACCTCAGCAGAAGTCACCACCTTCACGAGGGGATGGGAGAAAAAGTTTAGGGAAACTGCTGGCTAATAACCTTCAGCAGTAGATTGTCTCTGGAACATTTCCAGCTCTTCATCTGCAAATCTAATTATGTTAAAATGTCAAAGCACTCTGTGCAGGAACCCGTTCTAGCTCTAAATGTAACTTGTTAGACAATTTCTAATCACTTATTAAAACAATGCGACAATTGCACTCTTGCAATTATAGTCGATACGTCACATTTTGTAGGTGAATCAATATTTCTAAAGCGATTAACATCACGGAAAACATTTTGCGTAATAGTGCTTTACTTTTTGTTACAATAATCGCAAATGATTTCCACTCTAAAAGGAATGGCTATTAAGAATACTTTTTATTAATTAGATTTAATTCAAAATTAATTAAATGTGGTCGGTGTTGAAAATAGTGGTTAATGTAGACTTGCAGCTGCACCATGTGCTTATTACGAACCTTTTAAAAGCACCTTTTAAAATTAACAAATTTAAACAAAATACAAAATCCTTGATTATAGATAATTACAATTTCCCCTCTTGGCAAATTCTGCTATTAACCCTTCAAGCTCTGGTGATTTGTGTAGTAAACTAGACTGACTATTAATCTATAAATTGATATACTGAGCCCTCAAGTGAAAGTGTACTCAATAATTTGAGGGCAGTCACATCTCCCAGTCCAAATTGCACCAATACGCCTTTCTTCACAAACGAGTACGGAGCCAGAGATTTTGAGTTAGGCCTATGCAATTTTTCACCACTTTCAGTTAACTTTAGTAAAAGTTGGCTCCTTGCTACTGGCAAAAATGTACTTAGATCAGAGTTAATTGCAAAAGATTTTGACTTCTAACCGTTACACTGTTTTATACAGGAAGGACCTATTTCCCTTCGCAGAGAGGTCAATAACCAGGGGGCATAGATTTAAAGTCATTGGTAGAAGGATTAGAGGGGAGTTGAGGGGAACGTTTTCACCCAGTGGGTGGTGGGGGTCTGGAACTCACTGCCTGAAAGGGTGGTAGAGGCAGAAACCCTCATCGCATTTAAAAAGTACTTGGATATGCACTTGAAGTGCCGTAACCCACAGGGCTACGGACCAAGAGCTGGAAAGTGGGATTAGGCTGGATCGCTCTTTGTCGGCCGACACGGACATGATGGGCCGAATGGCCTCCTTCTGTGCTGTAAATTTCTATGATTCTATAAAAGTACAAGGAATTTCTACTTTGATTCCCTGTGGTTAAAGGTGTTGAGGAATGAACATGGGTTCTACAGCTCCCCGTGTAATGCAGCGGGTAACGGCAATGCTCTATTTTGAAGCTAAGCTAGGAACACCTGGAGGGTCTCAGGCTTGATCCAGTCAATGCCGAGTTAATCAGAGTGGCGTGCGGGGAGGGGTGGGGTCTGGGCACTGCAATTGGCCGAAGTGTCCTTGGGCCAGCCGAGAAAACTCAGCTGGATTTCCAGCTCCGGATCCCTATCCAGTTTCCTCTGCTGAAAAGCGAGTGTGCGGATATTGGATAATGGCAGGATCAAGTTCAGCTAGGGTTCGCTCCATGGCTAGGTAGCCTGCCAACATCCATCCCAGCTCACAGATGAAGAATGGCCATTTGGGTGAGGTAAGAGGGCAGTAAAGAAAGAAAGACTTGCATTTCTATAGCGCCTTTCACGACCACCGGACGTCTCAAAATGCTTTACAGCCAATGAAGTACTTTGGAGGTGTAGTCACTGTTGTAATGTGGGAAACGCGGCAGCCAATTCGCGCACAGCAAGCTCCCACAAACAGCAATATGATAATGACCAGATAATCTGTTTTTGTTATGTTGGTTGAAAATATTAGCCCCAGAACACCGGGGAGAACTCCCCTGCTCTTCTTCAAAATAGTGCCATGGGATCTTTTACGTCCACCTGAGAGAGCAGACGGGGCCTCGGTTTAACGTCTCATCTGAAAGACGGCACCTCTGACAGTGCAGCACTCCCTCATCACTGCACTGGAGTGTCAACCTAGCTTTATGTACTCAAGTCCCTGGGGTGGGATTTGAACCCACGACCTTCTGACCCAGAGGTGAGGGTGCTGCCCACTGAGCCACAGCTGACATAGAGTAGGCATCTATGGGATTGTACCTCAGGCTGAGCCAGTGCCTTCAAGGTTGGGGAGTGGGAAGGAAAATGGACTCTCTGTTCCAGGCAGTTGATTTTTACATCTAGTGACATTGGAAGTTACATCACTCACCTTCACTCTTGGACGAGGAAGGCAGCAAGTTTGCCCTCCATCTCCTTTGCATTTTATACCCTCCAGAGACACTAGTACCACTTATTCTGGGACAGTCAGATGTCTGAACTGTTCACGTCCCAGCTGAAGTCCACAATATCCCTCGGCATCAATGAGATTTCACTGTTTCTTTCTACTCCCAAGAGATCAGTGAATATTATATTTAGGATTATTACAATTTCAGCTTTTAAAGGAATTTTTTTCTTTTGCGATTGTCGTGCAGCACTTCCTGCGAGTGGACCTTTCCCCACGATCAGGAAGAGAATGTCTTGCAGGTCTGCTCTCGGACCTTAGTTCTAGTGTACGAGGTGGTCTAGCTTTCAGTCGAGATGGTGCAGCAGCCAAGTGAAAGGGCAGTTACAGGTTCACAATCAATCTGTGGTCTTCGCTCTCCCTGTTACTCCAGGTCAGAAACATAGAAACATAGAAGATAGGAGCAGGAGTAGGCCATTCGGCCCCTCGAGCCTGCTCCGCCATTCAATGCGATCATGGCTGATCATCCAAATTCAGTACCTGGTCCCTGCTTTCTCCCCATACCGCTTGATCCCTTTAGCCTTAAGAAATATATCCAACTCCTTCTTGAATATATTTAATGAATTGGCCTCTACTGCCTTCTGTGGTAGAGAATTCCACAGGTTCACCACTCTCTGGGTGAAGAAATTCCTCCTCATTTCTGTCCTAAATGGCTTACCCCTTATCCTTAGACTGTGACCCCTGGTTCTGGACTCCCCGACCATCGGGAACATCCTTCCTGCATCTAGTCTGTCCAGTCCTGTCAGAATTTTATAAGTTTCAATGAGATCCTCTCTCATTCTTCGAAACTCCAGCGAGTATAAGCCCAATCGACCCAATCTCTCCTTATACGTCATTCCTGCCATCCCAGGTATCAGCCTGGTGAATCTTTGCTGAACTCCTTCCATGGCAAGAACATCCTTCCTCAGATAAGGCGACCAAAACTGCACACAATACTCAAGATGTGGTCTCACCAAGGCCCTGTACAACTGCAGCAAGACATCCTTGTTCCTGTACTCAAACCCTCTCGCTACGAAATACCATTTGCCTTCTTAACCGCCTGCTGCACCTGCATGCTTACCTTCAGCGACTGGTGCACAAGGACACCCAGGTCTCGTTGCACTTCCCCTTCTCCCAATCTATTGCCATTCAGATAATAATCTGCCTTCCTGTTTTTGCCACCAAAGTGGATAACTTCGCATTTATCTTCACGGCTGGCCCATAGAACAATTCAACTAATAAAAAACTTGATCAAGAATAAACCGATGATCTGCTGAGATTTTACCACCACCTCAATTTTTGCTGACGTTTCCCCTCTTCTACATTTCTGAAAACAGTAATGCACGGTGAAACGTGGGGCCCATTAACATCTGGCTCAGGGATCCAAAATATTTAATATGGAAAAAAGAAAAACTAGAAGTGACTGTTCATATTGCAACCATTGAAGAAACTGATATGGTGCACAGTTAATTCATGCTTATTCTAAAAGGTAGCTGAATGTCAGTAATCACTAGTTTAGCTCGGTCTAAAGAAGAAAGGGCCATTAACAAAAATTAACTAAAGACCAGCAAAATAGTGGGATATATAATCAGAACAGTTAAATACAAATCTACTTAGGTTATGCGGAGGTTAAACCACAGGAAATACTGTGTGCAGTTCCGGTCATCAAACTACAAAAAGAGATGTACATGCACTGGAGAGGTTGCAGAGAAAAGCTACAAAAATGTTTTCAAGAACGGCGAGGAAAGGTTAGAAAGCTCAACATTTACAGTCTAGCGAGAAGACAGTTAAGGAGGAAATTCATTCAGTGTTTAAAATTGCAAGATAAATCCGTATTACTTAAAAATGAGGCAGGATACAAGGCTAGAGGGATGGTAAAAACTAGCAAAGTAATTTTAAATCAGATAAAGAAGAATTTCATAAAATGCCTGGAAGAATTTTCCAAGATGGAATGGATACAGATTTAGAAGTGTTCAAACCTCAACTTGGATGGTGAGCTGGGAAGAGTTGGAATCGGTGAGGGACAGTCTCTGCTTGGCCCGATGACCCTTTCTCACCCAGGGCTTTTCTTGTGATTGGGCCACACCTGAGTATTAGGTAGCACTCCCATCTTCAGAGCCCCTCCAGGACTAGGCGACACTGATCCTCAAGGTGCTGTCATTGGGATGAGTTGTTACGAGGTTGTGTATGCCTGTTCAAGTGGATGTAAAAGATCTGATGCCACAATTTGAAGAGTAGCAGGGCGTTCTCCCGGGGTTCAGGCCAACATCATCCCTCAAGACGCGCAGACTAACTAGTCATTCATCGCATTTGCTGTTTGTAGGACACTGATGTGCACAATTGGCTGCCATGTTTTGCTTTACAAAGAAAGAAAGACTTGCATTTCTATAGCGCCTTTCACGACCACCGGACGTCTCAAAGCCCTTTACAGCCAATGAAGTACTTTTGAAGTGTGGTCACTGTTGTAATGTGGGAAACGCGGCAGCCAATTTGCGCACAGCAAGCTCCCACAAACAGCAATGTGATAATGACCAGATATACTGTTTTTTTTAGTTATGTTATTTGAGGGATAAATATTGGTCCCAGGACACCGGGGATAACTTCCCGGCTATTCTTCGAAATAGTGCCATGGGATCTTTTACGTCCACCTGAGAGAGCAGACGGGGCCTCAGTTTAACGTCTTCAACAGCACTTCAAAAGTAATTGAGTGGTTGTGAAGCACTGAGACATCTTGACTGAGATATGGTGCTATATAAAAACAAATTCATATTAAGATGATGACATCACATCTGCAAACCTTCAAAAGGAAAATAAATTAAAAAGTAGTTTATTTGAAATACAAAAGCAGCCACATACAATGCTGTAAACTAGATATTAGATACACCAATCTAGGCACAGCTTTAACACAAAGTTTTATAAAGCAATTACAAGAGAAATGCAGGGGACAGCACCAACCGCTGTACATGGCCTTCTTTGATCTCACAAGGGCCTTCAACACTGTCAGCCGTGAGGGATTATGGAGTGTCCTCCTCAAATTCGGCTGCCCTCAAAAGTTTGTCACCCCATCCTCGCCTGCTTCACGACGACATGCAAGCCGTGATCCTGGCCAACGGTTCCACCAGACCCAATTCACGTACGAACCAGGGTCAAGCAAGGTTGTGTCATCGCACCAACGCTCTTCTCGCTCTTCCTTGCGGCAATGCTCCATCTCACCCTCAGTAAGCTCCCCACTGGAGTGGAGCTAATTTACAGAACAAACGGGAAACTGTTCAACCTCCGTCGCCTCCAGTCCAGATCCAAGGTCGTCCCATCCTCTGTCATCGAATTACAGTATGCAGACGACGCTTGCGTCTGTGCTCACTTGGAGGTCGAACTCCAAACCATCGTCAACACCTTCACCGAAGCGTACGAGAGCATGGGCCTTACACTAAACATCCGTAAGACAAAGGTCCTCTACCAACCTGCCCCCGCTACACAGTACTGCCCCCCAATTATCAAAATTCACGACAAGGCCTTGGACAACGTCGGCCACTTTCCATACCTCGGGAGCCTACTGTCAACAAGGGCAGATGTTGATGACGAAGTCCAACACCGCCTTCACTGTGCCAGTGCAGCCTTCAGTCGCCTGAGGAAGAGTGTTTGAAGACCAGGACCTCAAACCCGGCACTAAGCTCATAGTCTACAGAGCAGCAGTAATACCCGCCCTGCTGTATGCCTCAGAGACATGGACCATGTACAGCAGGCACCTCAAAGCACTGGACAGGTACCACCAACGCTGCCTCCGCAAGATCCTGCAAATCCATTGGCAGGATAGGCGCACCAACGTCAGTGTTCTTGCTCAGGCCAACATCCCCAGCATCGAAGCATTGACCACGCTCGATCAGCTCCGATGGACGGGTCACATCGTCCGCATGCCCGATACGAGACTCCCAAAACAAGTGCTCTACTCAGAGGTCCGGCACGGTAAGAGAGCCCCAGGTGGGCAGAGGAAACGCTTCAAGGACACCCTCAAAGCCTCCTTGAAAAAGTGCAACATCCCCACTGACACCTGGGAATCCCTGGCCCAAGACCGCACAAAGTGGAGGAGAAGCATCCGGGAAGGCGCCGAACACCTCGAGTCTCTTTGCCGGGAGCAAGCGGAAGCCAAGCGCAGGCAGCGCACGTCAACCCAAGCACCCCACCCACCCGCCCCTTCAACCACCATCTGCCCCACATGTGACAGAGACTGTAGGTCCCGCATTGGACTCATCAGTCACCCGTGAACTCATTTTTAACGTGGAAGCAAGTCATCCTCGGTTCCGAGGGACTGCCTAAGAAGAAGACACCAATCTAGGCACAGCTTTAACACAATGTTTTATAAAGCAGAATCAGATATATTCTTAATTGCCTACAGCGGGCCGTATTTTCCGACCCCCACAGGTGCGTACGAGATGCGCCCGCGCAAGTGCCGGGTTTGCACATGCGCTGAAACTCGACACTTGCAATCTGTCAAGAATCTTCTTGCTAGATCCTCCGCATGGGCAGGAGAGGTAGCACTGCCGGCAGACACTCCCGCTAATTTGTCAGGAACAGGATTGCAGGTACGCCCGAAACAGCTGCGACAGACAGAAGCAGGCGTACGGACTGCATTCTATCTGAAGAATGCGGCAGGAAGACGACCTTTTGTAGCAGGGGACTGGGAAAGGGAACATTTTTAGATGAGATGGTGAACAAAGTTATTTGTACAAAGCCTGATGTAAGTTTTTAACAACTTTAATTTGTTAAAAACTTAATTGGTTTTGGATCTTGTTTTGAGGAGTGTAGGTAATTTAAAGAGGAACTCTCGCCGTGGGCAAGGTGAGCATTCTATTCAATTAGATTTCATTTTTTTAAATTTGAAAATTAGTTTAAAAATGATTTATTTGACATTTACTAATGTTTTTAATAATTATGCCAGAATATATGAATTCTTTAAATGTTAACTTTTCTATGCTCTTTAAAAATTTTATGTATGACTTTGTGAAAATGTTAAAAGTACTTAGAAATTCTTCTCTGGCGGTGATATTCATCAGGTGGATGTGACGTGTGCCCAATCTGATACTGTCCGTTTCTCACTCACTTTATTAAAATGACTTTTACAACTCTTTCCATTTCCCCCCCTACATGCACTTCTTCTGTGTAAAGAGGAAGCCTGCGAGGGAGGAACATGCCTCTTGGCGATGTTGCCCAGATCCTCGGTGCGATTCTTGGATCATAGAATCGAAAACGGCAGGGGACAACAATGAAGACTGAGGAACCGTCACCTGATCAGGCGGAACTGCTACCCACCCCCCACACAGAGTGTACAGGGAGAGGCTGTCATTTGAGATGCTGTCGGAGTTGTGTGAGGAGGTTGCGCTTCAGTAGAGGGGGAATTGGCCGACTATGTGACCTGTTAAAGGACGACCTTCAAACATGCTCAAAGACCCGCACTGCCTTGTCGGTGCCCATGAAGGTAATCACAACGCTGAACTTCTTTGCATGCGGGTCATTTCAGTCAGGCATTTCAAACATCACCCAGACTGCTGCGAGGGCCTGCATTCACCAGGTCACAGATGCCATTTTCCATAGGGTTTTAGAGTTCATAGACTTCGACTTGCCCACTCAGCAGCAAGAGAGGGCCCTTGCATTTTATCGCATTGCTGGCTTCCCCAAAGTGATGGGGCTGTCGATGGAACCCATGTTGCATTGAAGGCACCAATTGATGCACCTGTGACAACATCAACAGGAAGGGGTATCATTCATTAAATGTCATGATAGTCTGTGATGCGCAACTCAGGATCCTAAACGTGAATGCAGATCACCGAGGAAGTGCTCACAACTCCTTCGTCCTCCGTCACTTGTACTTATATGGCGCCCTCAGCACATCTTGTCTAAAATCCATGCGGATCCTGGAGACAAAGTGCTACCCGCTAAAACTGTGGCTGATGACACCATACCGCAGGATCAATAATGAGGCTCAGGAGAGATACAACCAGGTACACGTGTCCACACGGCAAGTGGTGGAGAGGACAATCGGGCTTCTGGAATCACGCTTTCGGTGCCTTGACAGATCAGGGGGGGGATTCTCTGAAAGTGGCAAGGATTGTGGTGGCCCGTTGCGCTTTGCACAACTCTGCCCTGCGGGAAGGACTGACCCTTAACCCTGCAGAGGAGCTCCCTGCTGAAATGGAGGACATGGACGATGCCAATGTGCCTGTGGCCAGGCCTGATACGGAGGAGCCAAGTGCTGCCGAAAGCAAGGCAGCTCGGGAACTGCTAGTAGTCAACACCTTCATGAGGTGATGATAGTGTCGCCTTGTACCTCCCTCTTCCCCAGCAAGGCAAAGAAAAGAACTCACACACTTTAAACTGAAAGTGAACTTTTATTGCAGCATCAAAGATTTTGATGTACTGTTTTGCTGTTCTTAGTCTTTAACTACAAATTGTTACCTAGCTATTTTCCACTTTGTAAACATTTGCAAAGATAAATTTTTTGATAAAAATTGTAAACAGTTTAAAGTGACTTTTTCGGTTTCTTAGGCAATAAAGACATTTAGGATCAAACTAGCTATTTTCTACTTTTAAAACAGTTGTAATGTTAAATTGGTTGTTAATAAAAAAAGTAAAAAAAAACATTTTAAAAGTGATTAGAGGCTATACATATGAAACTAAATGGTTACGTATACTATCAGTCACAAATATAAATTTCAAGAAATAATACAACGGCAACATTTAAATAGTACTAAACATTAAAGAAATGACAGATATGCCCCCTCGCATGTGTGCCTGAGGGTCGAGGGAGGTTAATTGTGAAAAAGGTGACACCCTACTGTCTCCTGCGCTTTCCCCTTCCCCGTGACCGGGGCCCTCTGCTGCCCAGTGAAAGGCTCCTGTGTACCATCTCTTGGCTTTCAGCAGTTGGCTCGTAACAGAGTGGCTGCTGCTGCTGAAAGGCAACATTTGCTTCCATCATAATTGGCGGAGCTGCAGCCTCGTGGGCTGGCACAGTGTCTGCGCTGGGAGCAGGCACGGGCAGTCCTGCGGGAGTCAAATTAATGGCAGCAGAACCTGCTTTTTGCAACTGCAATAGTTGAACGAGAGTGTCGTTCATCTGATTAAGCGCCATGGTAACATGGGTGAGTTCTTTACCAACAACGTCAATCCCCTGCCTGATAGAGGCAAGAGAGTCACGTTTCTTCGCATGAAGAGTGAACATATCTTGCCTCAACCCTTCAACCTGTTGCACCTGAGTTTCTATGGAATTTTGTTGCGTTAAACGTTTTGCTGCTTCTCCCGCCTGCTCTGCAGTATCAGGTTGGTTTCTGGCTGTGGAACAGCAGTCATCTGTGTCTGGCACAGAGCCAGAGGGGCCAGGAGATGGAGAGGTGGTGTCCAGCCACCCAGGGTCCATCCCCTCCCCTTCCACTAGCAGACACTTCACAATTTCCTCCTCCTTCACCTCACTTACTGCTCCCACTGCATCTGTAACCCCTTCCCCAATGCCCTCTGCAGCCGCAGGCTCAACGCACTGTCCATCCGGTGTGTGAGAAGATAGTTGTCCATCCGGTGTGTGAGAAGATAGTTGTCCATCCGGTGTGTGAGTAGACAGTTGTCCACCTGTGGGAAGGAAACAGTAAACATTTACAAAGGTGAAGCACGATCTGCCACATCACAGAAGCTGATATTCAACGCACACCTTCCAGTTTTAAACATACAACTGGGCAGATCAACTCACCTTTCCTTACCCCAATGTCTGATTGGGAACCAGGCACTAAAGTGCCACTACTGAATCCAAGCAATTGTGTGACCCTTTCTTCTTGCTCCGATAACTCCCTCAGAGTGGTAACACCACCGCTTGCCAGGGCAGGCTCTCTGGCGTTATGTATCATCTTACTCTAAATTGAAAACAGAAATGAAAATTAAACTTCAGTTTTTCCTGCTGAGACCACACACCCACCCACCTGCTTTTGAAAGAGGACCACATGCTAATTTGGAGACAGGGTATTGTTCACTAATTGAAATTTCACAACTCAATTCTGTGCAGTACATAGAAGGCTTTTACAAGCAATATAGATGACCCTGCCTTGCTCCAACGCCATAACATTTTTATGACTAGTTCAGATGCCTGGATAATGAAGTCACTTTACAACAGCCATGCAACTAAATATGTTTTAAAATAGTTAAGTTAAATTTTACAGTTGACATTTCTAATAACTGTACAAACCTTGGCAGATCGCATCAAATCATTAAATTTTTTCCGGCATTGTTCCGCGTTCCGTGCAATGGTGGAGTTCGCGCTAACAGCCTCGGCAACTTCTGTCCAAGCTATCATTTGTCCTTTACGCGGTGCCTTGGACGTCTCAGTCCCAATGATCCGCTTGCGCTTCGTCTCAACCTCATTGAGGAGTGTGCTGATGTCATCATCAGTGAAATTCTGAGCTCTCTTCATCATCACGACAGTGCTTATTCTTTCCATTTCACTTTGCTGTTTAATTAAAATTAATGAAAATTATTTCAAGGCTTTTAAAACTCTTTAAAATTCTTCAAATCTATGTAAAAGTCTTTAAAAGTTTTTATAAGAAACTTTAAAGAACTTGTCATTGAGATTAACAGCTACTTTCAGTGTTGTTGGGCTCTGAAGAATAAAAAAAAAATCGTGGGTCTGGCCTATACAAATATAAATTGTGACAGGTCTGGCGGGCGGGTCTCCCGTATGAACAAAGCCCTAGGCTCCGCGCACACCTGAGCGGCATGACATCATACGCTGCCCAGGAGTCCTCATGATGAAATCGCAACTCTCCGTCGTCGCAGAGACTGCAGGCAGGTTCGTATCTTTTTTCCTGGTCGGAGGCTTCCGTCTGCAGGAAGCCTCCGATCGCAATTTCAGGCCCAGCGCTTCAAAGAAGTTATTCAATGGGTCGGATTTTGCGGCCCCCTACGGGAGCATATGTGCCCGTAAGGGCCGATTTTAGGCACGCAAAGCGCATGCGCTGAAAACCGGCAATTGTGATCTGTCAATCATCCGCATGCCCAAGAAAAGTGCCTTCTCGGGTGGAGAGTTGTGCTTTTTGCACAACTCTCGCCCGCTGAATGACTGTCAAATTCTTACGCCTGGTAAAAGCAGGCATAGTGTCAGCTGTGGCTCAGTGGGTAGCACACTCGCCTCTGAGTCAGAAGGTTGCGGGTTCAAGTTTCACTCCAGGGACTTGAGCACATAAATCTAGGCTGACACTCCAGTGCAGTGCTGAGGGAGTGCTGCACTGTCGGAGGTGCCGTCTTTCAGATGAGGCGTTAAACCGAGGCCCCGTCTGCTCTCTCAGGTGGACGTAAAAGATCCTACGGCACTATTTTGAAGAAGAGCAGGGGAGTTCTCCCCGGTGTCCTGGGCCAATATTTATCCCTCGACCAACAGAACAAAAACAGATTATCCGGTCATTATCACATTGCTGTTTGTGGGAGCTTGCTGTGCGCAAATTGGCTGCCGCGTTTCCCACATTACAACAGTGACTACACTTCAAAAAGTACTTAATTGGCTGTAAAGTGCTTCAAGACATCCGGTGGTCGTGAAAGGCGCTATAGAAATGCAAGTCTTTCTTTTCTTTTAAAAAATAGAAAAATGAAATTTGATAATCATTTATAAATTTAAAATACTCTTCAAAAAGGTAAGTTTATTTTTAGCCCGTAAATTTTTTTTTAATTTCAAAAAATTAAATTTTTGTTTAAAATATTTAATTAAATGTCATTTTAATTCAGTTTAAATATGTAATTAAAAAAAATTATTTAATATTTTAGTGTATTTTTAAAATGTGATCCCCATTCATACTTTTGACAGTTCTACATAAGAATTAGGAGCAGGAATAGGCCATTTGGCCCCTCGAGCCTGCTCCGCCATTCAATAAGATCATGGCTGATCTTGGGCTCAAAGCCACTTCCCAGCCCGCTCCCCATAACCCTTCACTCCATTATCTTGCAAAAATCTGCCTATCTCCACCTTAAATGTATTTAATGACCCAGCCTCCACAGCTCTCTGGGGCAGAGAATTCCACAGATTTACGACCCACTGAGAGAAGAAATTCCTCCTCAGCTCAGTTCCAAAAGGGCGACCCTTTATTTAAAACCGTGCCCCCGCGTTCTAGATTTCCCCACGAGGGGAAACATCCGCTCTGCATCTACCTTGTCGAGCCCCCTCAGTATCTTATATGTTTCAATAAGATCACCTCTCATTCTTCTAAATTCCAATGAGTATAGGCCCAACCTTTCTTCATAAGTCAACCCCCTCATCTCTGAAATTAACCTAGTGAATCGTCTCTGAACTGCCTCCAATGCAAGTATATCCTTCCTTATAAAAGGAGACCAAAACTGTACGCAGTACAAGGTGTGGTCTCACCAATACCCTGTACAGCTGTAGCAGGGCTTCCCTGCTTTTATACTCCAAACCCCATGCGTACTTTTTTTTGGCTCGCCTGGCTCAAACCGCATGCGCCCTAGGGATCCCTGGGCCTCTGTGCATTTCGAAGAGGAGAGGCCCAGGATCGCAAGTCTCGGGATCTGCGGAACCAGCAGGTAAATCCGTAGATTTTTTCCGATCGGAGGCATCCGCCTTCGGAAATTATGGGGCCATTGTATGTGAAGAGCTTTTGGGACATCTAAGAGAAGTGATAAGGCATGGATAAATTCAAGACTTGATTTCAGAATACAACCATTAGTCAAGACCCATTTACATGGCTCCATATGACGATGTTCCATATTCACTCACTGGCTCCAGATAGAGGAGAAATGATCCTGACCAGTAAAATGAGGCATAAGGAATCACAACCAAGTACATGCAATACTACCTCATTAGCACCAACTCAAGCAGGATTAGTCTACCATCGTCAACACCTTCACCGAAGCATACGAGAGCACAGGCCTTACACTAAACATCTGTAAGGCAAAGGTCCTCTACCAACCTGCCCCCGCCACACAGTACTGCCCCCCGATTATCAAAATCCACGACAAGGCCTTGGACAACGTGGGCCACTTTCCATACCTCGGGAGCCTACTGTCAACAAGGGCAGACGTCGACGACGAAGTCCAACACAGTCTTCAGTGTGCCAGTGCAGCCTTCAGTTGCCTGAGGAAGAGAGTGTTTGAAGACCAGGACCTCAAACACGGCACTAAGCTCATGGTCTACAGAGCAGTAGTGATACCCGGCCTCCTGTATGCCTCAGAGACATGGACCATGTACAGCAGGCACCTCAAAGCACTGGACAGGTACCACCAATGCTGCCTCCACAAGATCCTGCAAATCCAGTGGCAGGATAGGCGCACCAACGTCAGTGTTCTCGCTCAGGCTAACATCCCCAGCATCAAAGCTTTGACCATGCTCGATCAGCTCCAATGGACGGGTCACATTGTTTGCATGCCCGATACGAGACTCCCAAAACAAGCGCTCGACTCAGAGCTCCGGCACGGCAAGAGAGCCCCAGGTGGGCAGAGGAAACGCTTCAAGGATACCCTCAAAGCCTCCTTGAAAAAGTGTAACATCCCCACCGACACCTGGGAATCCCTGGCCCAAGACTGCACAAAGTGGAGGAGAAGCATCCGGGATGGCGCCGAATACCTCGAGTCTCTTCGCCGGGAGCAAGCGGAAGCCAAGCGCAAACAGTGCAAGGAGTGCACATCAACCCAAGCACCCCACCCGCCCCTTCAACCACCTTCTGCCCCACCTGTGACAGAGACTGTAGGTCCCGCATTGGACTCATCAGTCACCTGGGAACTCATTTTTAATGTGGCAGCAAGTCATCCTCGGTTCTGAGGGACTGCCTAAGAAGAAGTCTGCAGTTTGGGACTGTTAATACAGATATGATTACCCACCAGTTTGGGGAACTACCGCCCATTAAAAGTGCTGGTTCTTTCAAATCAGACGTGTTTCTCTCCCGCTACAGCGGGGTGATCACACGTGGGCTGCTGGTGTGATTCCTTTCTCCGTAGTCTTCCCGCGGAGCAGTGTGCAAGCGGAAGGATTGGCCAGGCTGATTTAACAGGAATGACCCGCCGGCCTCCCTCCCTCCCTCTCGGGTTAGTTAGCCCGATGGCGGGTTTTTGTTGTTGTTGCTGATGGGAATCCCACACCGCAGACAAACGCGGAGGGCCTTCGCCTACCGAGCACAAAAGACTTTAATCTTTTGAACTTGCTGCAAAAAAAAAGCTTCGATTCAAGACAAGGATCTCTTTTTATAACCAATGCATTTAAGCAAATGGTTGATTGTGTGCGCACCATTCCCGCTCACCCCGATCTGCTAAGAGCCGCTTTTTATTTTATAATACACAGCTCAGCCCAAAAAATAAAATGTTGCAAATTGTGCCGAGGAAGGAGCCCGATTGTGTAAACATGTTGCTAATCCCACTTGTCGCAAGACCTTTTGTTGTTCGCAATGTTGCAAAAAAAAATTTACACGTTTGCACAAGGCCCCCGAATTTCCGATCGGAGGCTTCCTGCGGGCGGCGGCGGCTCCGATCCGGGGGAATTGAAACAATTCCGCCAACCTACCTGCCGGTTCCGCGGATCCCGAGTCTTGCGATTCTGGGCCTGGCCTCTTGGAAATGCGCAGGGGCCTACGTCATCCCCGGGGGGCGGGGCCACGGGGAACCAATCAATGCAAGAGGGGAATCCCGCCCCATTCATACTTTGGTGTGCGCGCCACGGAGGCTGCGCTTTTTAATTCCACACACTTCCCCCCTCCCCATATCAAAAGTATGAATGGGGGGAATCACATTAAAAAACACACTAAAACATTAAAAAATGTTTTTTTTACATACTTAAAATCAATTAACATGACAGTTAATTAAATATTTTAAACAAAACTTTAGTTTTTTTGAAAAAAAAGTTTTGGGGCAAAAAAAAACACTTTTAAAAGTATTTTTAAATTAGTGATATTTTTTTCCCCCTCTTATGCTGGTAAAAGGCTTCTATTCATTCAAGCGCAACTCCCTGCCCGCGGAGGCCCTTCTCCCGGTCACGCGTGCGGTCTGTCAAGAGGATTCTCGACGGGTCACAAACATAGAAACATAGAAGATAGGAGCAGGAGTAGGCCATTCGGCCCCTCGAGCCTGCTCCGCCATTCAATGAGATCATGGCTGATCATCCAAATTCAGTACCCTGTCCCTGCCTTCTCCCCATATCCCTTGATCCCTTTAGCCTTAAGAAATATATCCAACTTTCTTGAATATATTTAATGAACTGGCCTCCACCGCCCTCTGTGGCAGAGAATTCCACAGGTTCACCACTCTCTGGGTGAAGAAATTCCTCCTCATTTCAGTCCTAAATGGCCTACCCCTTATCCTTAGACTATGATCCCTGGTTCTGGACTCCACGGCCATCATAAACATCCTTCCTGCATCTAGTCTGTCTAGTCCTGTTAGAATTTTATAAGTTTCAATGAGATCCCCTCTCATTCTTCTAAACTCCAGCGAGTACAAGCCCAATCGACACAATCTCTCCTCATACGTCATTCCTGCCATCCCAGGTATCAGCCTGGTGAATCTTCGCTGCACTCCTTCCATGGCAAGAATGTCCTTCCTCAGGTAAGGCGACCAAAACTGCACACAATACTCAAGGTGCGGTCTCACCAAGGCCCTGTACAACTGTAACAAGACATCCTTGTTCCTGTACTCGAACCCTCTTGCTACGAAGGCCAAAATACCATTTGCCTTCTTAACCGCCTGCTGCACCTGCATGCTTACCTTCAGCGATTGGTGCACAAGAACACCCAGGTCTCTTTGCACTTCCCCTTCTCCCAATCTATTGCCATTCAAATAATAATCTGCCTTCCTGTTTTTGCCACCAAAGTGGATAACCTCACATTTATCCACATTATAGTGCATTTGCCATGTTTCTGCCCAATCACCCAACCTGTCCAAATCGTACTGGAGTTTCACGACATCCTCCTCACAGCTTACCCTCCCACCCAGCTTTGTGTCGTCTGCAAATTTGGAGATATTACATCCAATTCCCTCGTCCAGATCAATATATATTGTGAACAGCTGGGGTCCTAGGACCGATCGTTGCGGTACCCCACTAGTCACTGTCTGCCACTCGGAAAACGACCAGTTTAGCGTATGCGCTTCTCACGCCTGAACCCGGCACTTGCGCGGCCCCTATGGGTGCGTACACATAGGAACATAAGAAGTAGGAGCAGGAGTAGGCCATACGGCCCCTCGGGCCTGCTCCGCCATTCAATAGGATCATGGCTGATCCGAATCCAGGCTCACGTCCACTTCCCTGCCCTCTCCCTGTAACCCCTAATTCCCTTATCTGCTGGGAAACTGTCTATCTCCATTTTAAATGTATTTAATGTTGCAACTTCCACAGCTCTCTGGGGTAGCAAATTCCATAGATTTACTACCCTCTGAGTGAAGAAGTTTCTCCTTATCTCAGTTTTGAAAGGGCAGCCCCTTATTCTTAGATTATGCCCCCTAGTTCTAGTCTCACCCATCAGTGGAAACATCCTCCCCGCATCCACCCGATCAAGCCCCCTCACAATCTTATATGTTTCGATAAGATCGCCTCTCATTCTTCTGAACTCCAATGAGTAGAGTCCCAACCTACTCAACCTTTCCTCATACGTCAAACCCCTCATCTCCGGAATCAACCGAGTGAAACTTCTCTGAACTGCCTCGAGAGCAAGTATATCTTTTCTTAAATATGGAAACCAAAACTACACGCAGTATTCCAGGTGTGGCCTCACCAATACCCTGTATAACTGCAGCAAGACTTCCCTGTTTTTATACTCCATCCCCCTTGCAATAAAAGCCCATAGGGGTCGCAAAATCCGGCCCAATATTTTTTGAACTTGCTCTAAAAGCTTCCATTTCAGACAAGGATCTCTTTGGCCCTGAATTTCCGATCGGAGGCATCCTGCGGGCGGATGCCTCTGATTGGAAAAAAATCTACGAATTTACCTGCTGGTTCTGTAGACCTTGAGGCTTGCGATCCTGGGTCTCTCCTCTTGGAAATGCGCAGAGGCTCACGTGATCCCAGGGGCGCAGGCGGTCCGCCAGGCGAACCAATCAAAGAAGGGAATCCCCCTTCATATTTTTGACAGTCAAAAGTATGAATGGGGGGATCACATTTAAAAACACACTAAAACATTAAATACATTTTTTTAATTACATATTTAAAATGAAATTTAATTAAATATTTTAAACAAAAATTTAATTTTTTGGGGGGAAAAAAATTACATTTTTACAGGGCTAAAAATAAACTTACCTGTTTGAAGAGCCTTAGGCCTGCTTTTACCAGGCGTAAGAATTTGACAGTCATTCAGTGGGCAGAAGTTGTGCAAAAAGTGCAACTCTCCATCCGCAGAGGCACTTTTTCTTGGGCATGCGGATGATCTGTCAAGAGAATTCTTGACAGATCGCAAGTGCCGGTTTTCAGCGCATGAAACTGGCACGTGCCGGCCCCTAAGGGCGCGTACGCACCCACAGGGGTTGCAAAATTCGGCCCAATATTTTTTGAACTTGCTCTAGGTTCTCGTTATAACTAATACATTAAGCAAATGGACATTATTCAATGTGTTGTGCACAATTCTTCCTCGCCCCGATCTGCTGAGAAGAGCGGCTTTATTTCGACATGGGTAGCTAGCTCAAATGTTGGGATAAACCAAATACATTTGTTGAAATTGTGCAATTGAGTGGCAGGATCCTGATATCTCAAACATTCTGTGCTGTATGATTCTATAAGCATGTTGTTCATCACCAGGTAGCAAGACCATTTGCAATTGCAAATTGCACGGTCTTTTCATGGGAACAAGAGTAGGCCATTTGGCCCAGTGAGCCTGTTTCACCATTAGCCATGGAAGCTGTACTTTTTATTTCCACACCCTTTCCCCACATCCCTCAATATTATTACTTCCCGAGTACTGTCACTCTGTGTAAGCACTTCAATTGATTCTACATCTGTTGCCTTCAAAGGCCGTGCATTCCACATTCTCACACTCTATTGTGTGAAGAAATTTTTCTTGGATTATTTTACAGGCATTAAATTCTAAGACAATGTGCCCTTGTACTGAATTCCATTACTGGAGGAAGTGTCATTCCTTTATTTACTCTGTCAATTTCCTCATTATTTTAAACAAATTATTTTTGATTTTTTAAAAAAAAACTTCTGAGATAGTAAACTAATTTCTGCTCCCCCGTGAATTGGAAGAAATAACTTGAGACAAAAAAGTCTCTTCAGACTGGTGTTAGACTAACTGGATAGACGCTTAGAATTTGCTTATGTTCTTGGTTCCCTGCGGATGTTATAACATTCTGCACCGTGGTGGTGACCTTGTTTCCAGACTAGCTGTCTGCTGTTTGTGTGCTAGAAAGGTTGTTGACTGTATCTTTGATAATCTACCCTAGGCCCACCCCTAAAAAGAAAGTAAAAGAGATATTTAAAGAGCTTTTAGCACAGACGGGGAAGGGAAGAGTTGGTCGCGCACGCCAGCCATCTGTCCGATCAGGACCGATACCAGCTGCTTGTCACGGTCGTATTTCTACTGTGTCTATCTTGATTGCGTGTTGTACTTAACTTAAACTGTTGCTCCTTAATAAAATGCCTTACAACTCCTAAAACCCTTTGGGTAATCTGTGTGTGACCTGTGATCCGAATCTTACAGTGGTGTCAGAAGTGGGGTCACAGAGTTGGGAGTTGTAAGGTTCCGGTCGTGGGGACCGGAGGGACTTGGTTGCGCGTGATCACCGCTTAAGACTAAGTAGAAAACTCCCTGAAAGAAGGGAGAGGGAGAGAGTGGGGTAAAGGTAAAACCAGAGGTACAATGGCGTTGGCATACCATCGAGAACAGCAAGTAGACAGCCTGACAGAAAAAGTCGGCACGTCTGCAGCAGCGGACCGCCTAAAACTCTTTGAAGACGGTAACGGGGACTATGACTATATCCTTGACAAACTCTCTGAGGATGTTCAGAAAAACAAACTTAAAATAAAGAGAGGCTGAGACAGGTTAGCTTACGGGGCACACTTCTGTGCTGCCAATTAAATGGGGAGACTAAAGAGTTAAAACATTTAGTAAGCCAGAAGCGGGAAAGAAGTGAATGGCGAGAGAGCCTTTCTGCCCTCCGCAACCAGTTGTGCTGGGAGCAAAGGATTAATGACAAAATGCAGTGTACACCAAAGAAACTAGATCAAGTACTCGAACAGAATATTGAACTACAGGCAGAAAACACCAGATTGTGTGAGGAGTTAGAGGATGCAAGGGGAGCGTTAAGGAAGTTAAACCGGTGCCAAACCACTGCCTCCCCCGAAGAAGACCATGGCCCGTGCTTAGAAAAACCCAACAGCTGCCGGCACCAATCAGCCAACAATGGGCAGTGGTGGCTGCTGTCTCCAAAATCAAACTGAAAGATCCCAGCCTTTGCTGGAACAATATAGTTGGGGACCCTACTTCCTCAGTTCCCTCTGCTCCGCCCCCACTATACAAGGATAGTCAGGCAGGGGAGATGATACCAGTATGTGTGGTCACCCGATCTAAGGCAGCACACGAGCCCAAGCGCCAGGCTGACCGAGACCTGGAAGGTGAGGCAGCCTCCTCGACCACCACTAGTAGCGAGGCAGAAACCACTACCACAACCCCGCATCGGTCCCTTACCGCGGTTGAAGTGGGGGCGCTAAAGGCTAACCTGGGAGCGGTGGATATGGACACCAGTCCCCTCGACTTCAGGCAGCGGTGGAGGATTTTTATAATCACCCACCCAGAACAAGAAGGGGACGACCTCAAACTCGTCCTCCTGGATGCATGTTCCTCAGGATTAAAGCAAGAAATGGACCTGGACATCCTGAGGGGGGGCACAATAGATGAGATTGAGTTAGAACAATGCCAAACACTAGGGGAGGAGGGCATTGATTTTCACCAGCTCCTAGCTAACACCAAACAGGCCCTACCGAAAGCCCGAATGCCTTTGCGCATAAATTCCATGGCATCTTCCAGCACACCAGGAGCAGTGGAGGGAATGACTTCAGAACCCTCTTTTTGAATGGCCTCCAACCACTGGTCCGTAACTCGCTGGGCTTTTATGTCTCTAAAGACACCAATTGGGACCAAATAGGTTCCCATGCCAGGACTGCTTGGGATTAGACCCGTGCCTATATCCCGAGGACACCTGCCAAGGTTGCAGTAGCGGACGTTGAGGGCCCGCTGCCTAACCAAAAGTCAGGGCCATCTAGAACTCCAGGGAAAAGTGCTTCGGTGCACTGCTATCTCTGCCACTGTCTAGGCCACTATGCCCGTCAATGCAACAACGGTTACACCCCCCCAGACAGGCAGGCCCTGACTCACTCGAACAACGACTAGAAAGGATGGAGGAAGCATTAGGGGCTTTGACCATCGGCCAGGGAGCCTGACCGGTTGCCGCGGTACATCAACAATCCGAGCAAGCGGCAGACCTTCCACCTCCCCCATGACTCCTGCAGGCCTCTCAGGGAGGGGTGATTTCCCCTCTCCGATACGATGGTGGTGGGAGACCGGTAGTCCACACTGTGGATTCTGGAGCCCGTCAACAATTAATGGTAGTTGACTCCAGCTCCTTCGTCACCATCATTCACGATCCCCACCCCGATCCTACAAAGGGCGTGCCCCAAATTTTATTGGGCTTTGACAATTCAATCCAGACAACTATACAAAGATCCCTTTCCTTGGAGCTAAAGCAGGGTGTTGTTCGCAAAGGCACGTTCACGACCAGCTCCCCAGTTTGGCTGGTTAGAAAACCGGGTGACTATTGACTATCACAAACTCAACTCAGTCACCCCTGCGCGTGCCCCGGTGGTTTGGGAGACAACCACCCTACTCGCCCAGATTCCCAGTGGCAGTAATCAGTACAGAATGAGATTCAGTAGAAAAGTTCAAAAATTGAAAATTGGCTTATGGGAGGGGTAAAATAATTATGATGGAATAATTGAGAAAAGGGAAGATCATGTCTCTTTTCTGCTATTCTACAGGTTTTTATTTGTTTTCAGTGTGAATTTTGATGTCTTTTTGCAAAGCATCTGTGAGTGTTTGAGAAGTTAGTGTTCCTTTTGCCTGAAAGTCTGTCTTTAAAAGTGTCTGTTATGTTTGTTTTAGCTCCACCCACTTTTCTGTGCATTGAGTTAAAAGCCATTTAACCCTTTGTAGTCTTGTCTTTTGGAAGTTCTAAGAATGTGCGAGTAAGATTGTGCACCCAGAATTGAAAAAAAACTTTGAACTACAGTTTAAGTTAAGCTGGTGTGGAAAAATTGAGAAAAACAAAAAGTTTGTTTAACAAAAGATTAAGTTTCAGTCTAAGTTTTAACCTTGGACTTGCGGTTGCTATCGTGAATTTTCCAAAGCAGTTTGATTTGTTTTTCTCCAGTTGTATTCAGTATTTTTACAGTCTTTTGAAAAGGCATCTTTAGAAAGAACAAAGAGAAATATTATGTAATTACTGTGTTTTTTTTGTTTTATTTTATCTGTTCTGAATCGTGTTTAGTTAATAAGAATATTTGTTCCGCCGCTTTATAAACCTGCAAAGGAGTTAACCCTTTCCGTTGGCAGCTGTTTTTTTTAAATTGGTTCACCAAACAACTTTGATCTATGTTTTCTATCTTTAATATTGTATTGGACAGTAAAGTTCTTCCAGGGCTCATGAATGAGATATGAACAATAATTAATGGGATGCCCCACTTAAGATGTAAGATTGAAACAGGAAAATTACACTACCAAATGGGAATTTTCCTGACTTTCTAGTGAAAGTTAGGAAAGTGTAGTTACGAATAGTAAATTGATAGCTTTCTCTTGGGGATATTTATGTCCTTGCCTATAATGAACTTTTTAAGAAAACTGAATTTGATAGCCTGGCCACTGCCCAAGACATCGGGACCATGCAGAGGGAGATGACCACAGATCTCCAGACGACTACAATCTTTTGATAGGATCACCTGAAAGCCCGAGAATGGCTTGTATCAAATGGCACGTGTGGCGCAATACTGAGATACCGATATGAGTGAGCAAATGTGATTTGTTACGTATGAAGCAATTACCATCTGGAAATGCATGGTGAATCTGCACTGAAGAACGGCTCTCAGACATGCTCAGTTACTTGACAACAGTACGACATGAAATGGTCAATGTGGCTCAGAAGAGTGAGACAACTTTTAAAATATTGACACATACTCCATCGAGAAACTATCTAATTAATGAAACAATCAGAATAGAGTTAAACACACTGGTACCTGTTAGAGGGATTGAAATTGAAGTTGAAGTGGAGAGTTACATGGAATTTGGATTGGGACAATTGAGGGCTAAGGAGAAATCATGTTTAGCAAGAATTATCCACAAGATGGATACGAGTAAGAGATCTGGAGAATCTTTTAAGTCCATGACTTGTTGATTAGATGTTAAACTGTAGTATCGCTTGAAATGATTGTAAGACTGAATTTAACTGTGACTGTAATAATTGTGTTTTGTAGGTAACAGAGCGTGGGAAAAGCCAGTACGAATCCAGTTATGAGGTGGTTTTGGTGGTGCCTCCTGTGTCACTACTACTGCAACTACCATGCTTTACGGGTCTAACAGGACCTGTCCAATTAATAGCTCCAGTTTCTGCTTCACACCACTTCTAACCACAACCATCACGTTTTACTCAGTATCAAAACCTGTGCTTAAGTGAAACTGACAGTAAATGAGACACTTAAGTTTGAGCTGCACAATTCAGGTATGACATTCCCCAGTTGGCTGAGGGTTTCAGTGAGCTCGTGATGCGACTGAACTTCTCCTTAAAGCATTTTTATGTTTTGGAGCAAGACAACTCGAGAATAGATATTGAAATTGACTCACACTGGTGGGATATTGGGCTTAATACACCAGCACATCCTTAGGTTCGTATTGGGCCAGATATTCCAATCCCTACGGGTGGGTATGCGCTGTGTACTCACCTGTAGGGACATCGGAAATGCAGATTTCAGGCATGCACTGCACATGCGCTGGGAACCAGCATTTCCGATCTGTCAAGAAAACTCTTGTTAATTTATGCAATTTCAAGTCATTTTAAAAATGTGATTTAAAAAAAAAAATTATTTGAAGTTTTACTATGTTTTTGGGGGTGATCTCCATTCATATATTTGACAGGTCTTCCTGTCAAATGTATGAAGGGAGATTCCCTTCTCTGATTGGCTCCCCATGGCCCACGTGATCCCAGGGACGCTGCGAACTGCCTGTGCCTCTGGGATACGTGGGCAGTTTGGAGAAGCCCAGCATTGGAACTGTGCGCCTCCCGGGAGCCCTCAGGTAAGGGTGCAGATTTTTCTAGATCGCAGCCCTCTGCCTGCAGGAGGCCTGCGATCGGAATATCTGGGCCATTATTTCACATGCTCTGGTAGTTCTCCAATTTGTAACCCATGTAGTAAGACTTTGATATATAAGCCAATTGTGTACTCATGCCTACGACTAACCAGCACTAACAAATTAATTGAGCACACTGAAATAGAAGATCTGAAGCAACGTAGAGGAGACCCCAGGCGGGGTAAGATCAGGAAAGATAGAAGAAACAGAGGATACCCCAGGCGGGGCAAAATTGGAACACCGGAACAGTGAACTGAACCTGTTTGAAGAATCGGAGGTTGCTCCTCCCCCTCAAAAGAATGGACTGTAAGGAACGGGGAAATCTTCATTTCTGAGTCTCCCTACTAACGCCCAAGTTGAGAAAGCAATAAGCAAATTAGGGGACTACGAGTGGTGGGAAGTAGCTTATAATGCCAGTCAGCATCTCTGGGCATGAATGGTATCAGCGGGACGATAACTTAGAACTAACTAGATTAGTCAAAAGAGGATTGTGAGAGGCCAATAAGGATATTTCCTTCAGAAGGTGGGGAGTTGTAAGAAATCATGAATTGGAAGAAATAACTTGAGACAAAAAAGTCTCTTCAGACAGGTGTTAGAATAACTGGATAGACGCTTAGAATTTGCTTATGTTCTTGGTTCCCTGCGGATGTTATAACATTCTGTACCGTGGTGGTGACCTTGTTTCCAGACTAGCTGTCTACTGTTTGTGTGCTAGAAAGGTTGTTGACTGTATCTTTGATAATCTACCCTAGGCCCACCCCTAAAAAGAGAGTAAAAGAGATATCTAAAGAGCTTTTAGCACAGACGGTGAAGGGAAGGGAAGAGCTGTTCACGCACGCCAGCCATCTGTCCGATCAGGACCGATACCAGCTGGTTGTCACGGTCGTGTGTCGACCATGTCTATCTTGATTGCGTGTTGTACTTAACTTAAACTGCCGCTCCTTAATAAAATGCCTTACAACTCCTAAGACCCTTTGGGTAATGTGTGTGTGACCTGTGATCCAAATCTTACACCCACATACATGGACACCTCAGTGATGTGCACCAATCCCTGTCTGCAAGGGTTAGGAGACCTGTTCCAATATGCCTGGTAGCACTGCTTGAACCAACTGGTAGATGGTGTGTAGGTGGCCATCTTATCATCAAATTTTCCTTCCTACCTTTCGAAGTAACTGTGTTCTGCTTCTGACAATAGCACAGCTGAGATTAGGAACAAAGTACTGTATGGTTGGGAAAGCACTGACTGTCCCTTCACCTTAACAGGTGTTTGAATGCAGCCCAAACTGCTGGGTTGAAGTCTTCTTTCCCTGCTGGCTAGAATGGTTACCTCTTTGACCAAGCTTTTGTTCATCAGCCCTAATTTCTCCTTAGGTAGCTCGGTTTCAAATGTTGTGTCTTATGATAAATACTCCTGTGAGGTGTCTTGGAATGTTTTACTAGGTTAAAGGTGCTATATAAATGCAACTTGTTGATGTTATGTGTAAAATTCAAAAATTCAGCTCACAATGGACGCAGAGCCACAGCACCAAATGGGAAGTGGAGTTTAAAGTTCACACTGGTGCAGCAGGTAGTGATCAGAAGTCAGAATCAAAGGGTATTGGTGAGGCAGAATGAAGGAACTCAGTGTGCATCGGTTTTATGCTATATTTAACTTGAGAGTGCTCGGTGCAGACACCGAGTGCCACACGTGGAAAGAGTTTCTCTTCCCCCTGTCAATGTTTGATTATTTTTACTTGTTTTTGTTGCAAGAGTTGAGTGGTGGGAGTCTAGATTTACCACTCTCTGTGGCAAGATGCAAACCCATGTTTGGCCACGTTTGCTGCACCAGTGTATCACAGTTTTCTTTTCTTTGCCGAATGTTTGCTCAATTGGTCCAGGCTCTTCACTTTGGACAAGCGCCTCTTAAATTCCTTCTCACAGTCCTGTTGCATATCCTTTATCTTCTTAATGGAATAATGTAAAGCAGATGCTAAGTTCTCTTTACTCTCTTTGAGAACTTCCTGAAGAAGAAGCCATATTCAGTTAGTCCACCAATTAACAACACTTGCATCTAAATAAAAAAAAACTAAACTGTCACTGTTTAGATTAACTAATAAGGCTCACTGTATAACTGGGACTTGATAGGCAGTGAGGATATTAAAGTTACTGCTGGAATTTTTTTTATTGGGGGCTTTGTTCTATATGGAAAGGAGGCAACACTTCGTTACTTTCTCACGACCCAAGTAACCTTGTTGGCAATTCTGGGTTTCTTACTCTGGACATCTCCCAGCCCCTAACTTCCACTCCCTCCCTCCCTGCCTAATAGGAAGATGGACAGGGTAACTTTCCTCCCCAGTCAGGGAATCGTAGAATCTTACAGCACAGAAGGAGGCCATTTGGCCCGTTGTGCCTGTGCCAACTCTGTGAAAGAGCTGTTAGTCCCACACCCCAGCTTCCCCCCAACTCTGCAAAGACAAAGGAAATGAGTAAAAAAGTGATGAGACAAAGAAAACATTGTTCATGAGCAATGCCAACGGGTAATAAACTGGTATCGATTAGTAAGATGATTCAAGAACTGACTCAACTGAAATCAGTATCCTGCCATTTCCAGTCTCTGGACTTGAATTCAGCTGAGAGCAGAGGTGAAAGTCTCCTGCCAAAAATAAATCTACCGTCTGAGTGAAACCTGGGAAGTATAAATCCAATTTCTGTGGACCTGGCACAGACAAAATAAAAGAGGTAAAATTCAAACTACTGGAAATATGCTAGCGAGTGAATTTATTGCACCTGTAGCTCCACGTTCGACAAGCTGAGCTCGGGACTGGATTTCTGCTGGAGGGTATTAACTATGTGTTGACTCAGCTGGGAAGTTTGACTGGTCGTGGCATCGGGACCGTCCACTTGATCAGTTTCTTCTGCATCTTCTGAATCTAGGAAAGAAAGAAAGATAGATTTCCATTTTTATAGCGCCTTTCACGACCACCGGACGTCCTGAAGCGCTTTACAGCCAACGAAGCACTTTTTGAAGTGCAGTCACTGTTATAATGTAGGAAACACAGCAGCCAATTTGCGCACAGCAAGCTCCCACAAGCAGCAATGTGGTAATGACCAGATAATCTGTTTCTGTTGTGTTCACTGAGGGATAAATATTGGCCCCAGGACACTGGGGATAGCTCCCCTGCTCTTCTTCGAAATAGTGCCGCGGGATCTTTTACGTTCACCTGAGAGAGCAGACGGGGCCTCGGTTTAAAGTCTCATCCGAAAGACGGCACCTCCGACAGTGCAGCACTCCCTCAGCACTGCACTGGAGTGTCAGCCTAGATTTTTGTGCTCAAGTCCCTGGAGTGGGACTTGAACCCACAGCCTTCTGACTCAGAGGCGAGTGTGCTACCCACTGAGCCACCGCTGACAGGAAAGATGTACAGTACAGGAAACTCTTTGGTATCCGGCACCAACGGGACCGGTAGATGACAAATTCTGGATGACGGAGAGGGTTCTCTACCGAGGCTATTTTTAACAAACAAAGAGTCAGCCTCCTGTTATTGAGGTGTTCGGACTTCTGACAGCGCCAAGAAGCCGAGTAGTGGCAGTTTGGAGAACTACCCCCACTGACTAACTCGACCACCACGGGAGACTCGGACTCGGCAACATTTCCGGTTATTGAGGTGTTTTCGCAGTATGAATTTTGCCGGTTAATAGAGAATTCCGGATATTTAGGTGCCGTTTAAACGAGAGTTTCCTGTAGTAGCTATATTTTTATTATTGCCACGAGAACACAAGGCTTTGAGCCCATGAAGAGAAAACCTTTTGAGAAACAGATTCCTCCTGTAGGTCTGCATCACTTGTGCCGATAATAGTGCCGAGCAACAATTCAGCAAAGCCAGGACTGCTCTGCAGTTCAAATGTGTCAGATTTAAAAGGTACTAAGCTACTGTGCTCCTTATGCCATTGTCAGTTTGGGTTAAGAAACATGCATACTTAATTTCTCCTTCACAATACCTGCAGCTCATAGGGAGGATGGATCTGCTTTCAGGCTTTGAGTAATGCCAGTCTCAAATTAGCTGCTAGTTGAGTGTGGCTGGGGGCGACAATTCCTTTCTTGGAAGTACTTAGTCTCTGGTCGGGGCTTTCTCAGTTGCACAGATGAGATTCAGAACTCAGAAGTACAGAAGACTCTCGAGTACAAACCTGCGTCCCTCAACTCCCAAGGGCTGGGACCTCGTGTCACAACACAGGTTAACACTAAACAGGATACGCTGTAGCCAGCTGTAGGCCAAAGGCCTGCCCCAGCTCAGGTAGCTAACTCATTATGGACCAAGGATTTCCCTGAGACAGGAATTCACCAAATGGCAAAATTCCTATATACAACAGATCAGAAAAACACATTCTGCAGCACTGTCATTATCTGCAAGTAAGCTAAACCATTCCTAATTTGCTTAATAAAATTTAAAAGACCAATATCGAGATGTGAAGGTTTTTCAAATAAAAGAACCTCAGTTAAGAATAAAGATATTCAAAATAAAATAGTAACTCAAGCACCCAGGCATTTGATGGCTTCATTTTTCTGCAAGAATATGTGGAGTCAGATCAAATTTATAAAATAAAATAATGTTACACATTCACCACAATATCAGACTAACCATCTTTTCCACACGCATTCCGGTACAGTTTTAATAGTCCTTTGGCTTGCCGTTGCTCCTCTCTGTTGTCAAGGGCACCTTGAAGAGAGTCCTGTATTGATTCAGTTCCTTTTAAAGTTTCTTCCAGTTCCTCTGCCAGCTCAGCAGTTGGTACATCTATTAGTTCCTATCAAATAAAGGTACACTGAGAGCTACAGAACGTCTGATTGACCTACTTACAATTCAAGACTACAGGCAAA
Source organism: Somniosus microcephalus (assembly GCF_052327205.1). Classification (NCBI taxonomy): domain Eukaryota; kingdom Metazoa; phylum Chordata; class Chondrichthyes; order Squaliformes; family Somniosidae; genus Somniosus; species Somniosus microcephalus. The sequence continues at coordinate 51,845,424 of NC_141011.1, forward strand.
AGTAATTAGATTACAAGCAAAAGTTCCACCGAGCATTTGCCCATTTTTCAGCACCTAATTCCAACAGTCATCATTAACTGGAAATGTTGAGGTCATGACATTCTGGCTGCCCTCTAGGGAAGGACTGAGGATATCAGTACAAAATAAGAAAGCCGAGTTAGGTTAGATGCCAGGCATTGCTTCTTTTCAGAGAGACAATCACTGGAATAGATTACGAGAACGTGTGGTGAATATGGATTTGCTGGAGGCCTTCACAAAGGAGCCGGATGAGGTTCTGCAAGTAGAAGACCTAGAGTTACAGAGGATAGGGGTGCCAGCGACCAATGTTATCAGTTACTGAAGTTTCCTGGTATTGTGTGATTGCCTTCCAGGGGTTGCAAAGGAATTTCCTAAACTTTCTTAAATAGTATTACATTTTTTTGCCTCTCCCAGGAGATTGTGTAACTGCAGGTGGGTTCATGATGGATATAGATGGCACCATGACACCCTGTCTGGATGGACCAGTTGGATTTTTTCCCTGTCTTTTCTTGTATGTGGATGTATAGTGGACTGCAGAAGAATCCATTTCATTTCCTCAGTCACCCCCGCAACCCCCAGCATGCTGATTATGATCGTGGCTGGCTCTTTTTGAACCTCAATTTCAGAAATAACATTTTTATTATAATTACTAACAAATACATTTTTAATAGCTGAACAAAATTTTCAGGTTTCCTATTTACTCGAGGAAAAAAATTTGCAGGGCTACGTGGAAAGGGCGGGCGAGTGGGACGAACTGAAGCGCTCCTGCAGAGAGCTGGCACGGGCTCAATGGGCCGAATGGCCTATCTGTGCTGTAACCGTTCGATGATTCTAATCACATATCAACCTAGCCCAGTACACAAACAACAAGCCTGGCCAAAACCCATGAACGTGTAGCTTTAACAGCAGCTATGTAGTTTTGGCCACTCAGTCCTTTTTCCGTAGTTTACACAGGAACACCCACCCTGCATGTTCACCATACATTTCCAGCCAGCAAGAATATATTTGTATTTCAGACATCTACCACAGGCAAAAGAAGTGGTTTAGGATTGAGGTAAGTGGGGACAAACCAAAAAATGGGTAGGGGCCCCCAATGGTTTCCTGGTCCTAAAATAGTTTATTTTCCTTCGTTCCTAGATTCCTAAATGTCTTTGCTGTCACTAGCTCGTTTTTTTTTTTTTTTTTTTTTTTACAGAGGCCAGTGTCGGGAGGAGCAGAGAGCGGCGGTACAGTGAATACTTAAACTCACTTTCGCGGGCTTTCTTTCAGAGGGTTACCAATCTCACAGACTGGCGGCGGCGTTCCGGAGCCACGTCACGATTCAAAAAGTGACGCGGGCAAGAGGAAGCAGCTGATTGGGTGAGTACGGCCAGGTGAGTATTTATACTACTCTATAGTTTGACAGTTAAGAATAATAGTTTATAAAATTTAGAAGGTCTTAATTTTTGTGGTTATAGTTTCTAAGGTCTCTGTTGTTTATCGGGGAGTGCTAGTAACCAAGGGCCCTTGAGTATATCATTTAATTGTAGTGTAATTAGTGGTATTGATTTAATTTAATTTAAATTAATTAAAGGGTAAGTCATGGCAGGACAGCTCGGCCCCGTGGCATGCTCCTCCTGCGCTATGTGGGAAATCATGGACTCTTCCTGTGTCCCTGACGATCATGTGTGCGGGAAGTGTATCCAGCTGCAGCTACTGACAGACTGCATTGCGGCGCTGGAGCTGCGAATGGATACATACTGGAGCATTCGCGATGCTGAGGACATCGTGGATAGTACGTTTAGGGAGTTGGTCACACAGCAGGTAAAGGCTGCATAGACAGGAAGGGAATGGGTGACCACCAGGCAGAGTAGTAGGCGCAGGCAGGTAGTGCAGGGGTCCCCTGTGACCATCCCCCTCACAAACAGATATACCACTTTGGATATTGTTGAGGAGATGGCTTATCGGGGGAAGGCAGCAGCTGCCAACTTCCTGGTACCATGGGTGGATCTGCTGCACAGGACGGGAGGAAAAAGAGTGGGAGAGCTATAGTGATAGGGGATTCTATTGTAAGGGGAATAGACAGGCGTTTCTGCGGCCGCAAACGAGACTCCAGGATGGTATGTTGCCTCCCTGGTGCAAGGGTCAAGGATGTCTCGGGGCGGCTGCAGGGCATTCTGGAGGGGGATGGTGAACAACCAGTTGTCGTGGTGCACATAGGTACCAACGATATAGGTAAAAAACGGGATGAGGTCCTAGGGAGTTAAGAGGTAAATTAAAAAATAGGACCTCAAAGGTAGTAAACTCAGGATTGCTACCAGTGCCACGTGCTAGTCAGAGTAGAAATAGAAGGATATTTCAGATGAATACGTGGCTAGAGGAATGGTGTAAGGGGGAGGGATTCAAATTCCTGGGACATTGGAACCGGTTCTGGGGGAGATGGACCAGTACAAACTGGACGGTTTGCATAAGATCCAAGGAGAGGACATATAAATTGGCCAGAAAAAGCAGCAAACCTGAGGATTGGGAGCAGTTTAGGATTCAGCAAAAGAGGACAAAGGGATTAATTAAGAGGGGGAAAATAGAATATGAGAGTAAGCTTTCAGGGAACATAAAAACTGATTGTAAAAGCTTCTATAGATATGTGAAGAGAAAAAGATTGGTGAAGTCAAGCGTAGGTCCCTTGCAGTCAGAATCAGGGGAATTTATAATGGGGAACAAAGAAATGGTGGACCAATTAAATACATACTTTGGTTCTGTCTTCACAAAGGAGGACACAAATAACCATCCAAAGATGTTGGGGAACATAGGGTCTGATGAGAGGGAGGAATTGAATGAAATCAGTATTTGTAGGGAAATGGTGTTAGGGAAATTGACGGCATTGAAGGCCGATAAATCCCCAGGGCCTGATAATTTACATCCTAGGGTACTTAAGGAAGTGGCCCTAGAAATATTAGATGCATTGCTGGTCATCTTCCAAAATTCTATAGACTCTGGAATAGTTCCCATGGATTGGAGGATAGCTAATGTAACCCCACTATTTAAAAAAGGTGGTAGAGAGAAAACGGGTAATTATAGACTGGTAAGCCTGACATCGGTAGTGGTGAAAATGCTAGAGTCCATTATAAAAGATGTAATAGCAGAGCACTTGGAAAACAGTGACAAGATCGGACAAAGTCAACATGGATTTACAAAAGGTAAATCATGCTTGACTAATCTACTGGAATTTTTTGAGGATGTAACTGGTCGAATAGATAAGGGAGAACCAGTGGATGTGGTGTATTTGGACTTTCAGAAGGCTTTCGATAAGGTCCCGCATAAGAGATTGGCGTGCAAAGTTAAAGCACATGGGATTGGGGGTAAGGTACTGACTTGGAGAGAGAACTGGTTGGCAGACAGGAAGCAAAGAGTTGCAATAAACGGGTCTTTTTCCGAGTGGCAGGCAGTGACTAGTGGGGTACCGCAGGGATCGGTGCTAGGAGCCCAGCTATTCACAATATATATAAATGATCTAGACGAGGGAACTAGATGTAATATCTCTAAGTTTGCAGATGACACAAAGCTGGGTGGGCGTGTGTGCTGTGAGGAGGATGCCGAGAAACTCCAGTATGATTTGGACAGGTTGGGTGATTGGGCAGATGCATTATAATGTGGATAAACGCGAGGTTATCCACTTTGGTGGCAAAAACAGGAAGACAGATTATTATCTGAACGGCAATAGATTGGGAAAAGGGGAAGTGCAACGAGACCTGGGTGTCCTTGTGCACCAGTCACTGAAGGTAAGCATGCAGGTGCAGCAGGCGGTTAAGGCGGCAAATGGTATGTTGGCCTTCATAGCGAGAGGGTTCTAGTACAGGAGCAAGGATGTCTTGCTGCAGTTGTACAGGGCCTTGGTGAGACCACACCTTGGGGGAGAAATTGGGTGAGTAGCGCCACCTGTTAGCGCCTAAAGAGACAGTCAGTGGCTTTAGCGCCACCCATGATATTGAGTTGGGGCGATAATGGTGGCGTTAGCCTGATGCGCTGCACCGCCATCGATGACGTCATCAGTGTGCGCAGCGCCCCATTAGCGATATTTGGTAGCGAACGGCGCAGTTGCGCCGTTCGCTACCCGTGCCCGGTTCACGGGGCCTTGCTGTGCCGACAGCGGCGCAAGTTAAGGTGGAGGTGCAGGGCGGCCGCCTGCCAGCACCTCCGTCCCCGGCCTCCTGGCCCCCCCCCCCAGGAAACATTGCCGGCTGTTTCCCGAGAGCCCGGCACTTCTCCTTGGTGCCGGGCTCGTTTGCCGGCACTCGCGAGCGGGGATCACGCTGTTGCAGGCCCCTCCCCCTTAACAATGGGAGGAAGGCCTGCAGTACCGCAGCGTGCCGTGCCGCAGCGTGTGGCGCTGCGGCACGTTGCGCTGCGATATTCAGTTTCAGCGCCCTAAGAGGGACGCGGAGCGCCTGGAGCCTTGCCCCGTCTCCCTCTAGGGGCAATGAAACTGAATATCTGACGATCGCTAAAGCCTCGAACGCTGCGCTAAATCCTGCGCTCAGGCGACTTTGGCACCCCAACCCAATTTCTAGGCCCTTGAGTATTATGTGCAGTTTTGGTCGCCTTATCTGAGGAAGGATGTTCTTGCCATGGAGGGAGTGCAGCGAAGATTCACCAGGCTGATACCTGGGATGACAGGAATGACGTATGAAGAGAGATTGGGTCGATTAGGCTTATATTCGCTGGAGTTTAGAAGAATGAGAGGGGTTCTCATTGAAACGTATTAAATTCTAACAGGACTAGACAGGCTAGATGCAGGAAGGATGTTCCCGATGGCGGGGGAGTCCCGAACTAGGGGTCACAGTCTAAGGATAAGGGGTAAGCCATTTAGGACAGAGATGAGGAGGAATTTCTTCACCCAGAGAGTGGTGAACCTGTGGAATTCTCTACCACAGAAGGCAGTTGAGGCCAACTTATTAAATATATTCAAGAAGGAGTTAGATATATTTCTTAAGGCTAAAGGGATCAAGGGATATAGGGAGAAAGCAGGGACAGGGTAGTGAATTTGGATGATCAGCCATGATCTCATTTAATAACAGAACAGGCTCGAGGGGCCGAATGGCCTACTCCTGCTCCTATCTTCTATGTTTCTATATTTCTAGTGAGGGAGGACAGTTTCCCAGACATAAGAACATAAGAAGTAGGAGCAGGAGTAGGCCATACGGCCCCTCGGGCCTGCTCCGCCATTCAATAGGATCATGGCTGATCCGAACCTAGACTCACGTCCACTTCCCTGCCCGCTCCCCATAACCCCTAATTCCCTTATCAGCTAGGAAACTGTCTATCTCCGTTTTAAATTTATTTAATGTTGCAGCTTCCACAGCTCTCTGAGGTAGCAAATTCCATAATTTACTACCCTCTGAGTGAAGAAGTTTCTCCTCATCTCAGTTTTGAAATGGCAGCCCCTTATTCTAAGATTATGCCCCCTAGTTCTAGTCTCACCCATCATTGAAAACATCCTCACCGCATCCACCTGATCAAGCCCCCTCACAATCTTGTATGTTTCAATAAGATCGCCTCTCATTCTTCTGAATTCCAATGAGTAGAGGCCCAACCTACTCAACCTTTCCTCATAAGTTAACCCCCTCATCTCCGGAATCAACCGAGTGAACCTTCTCTGAACTGCCTCGAGAGCAAGTATATCTTTTCTTAAATATGGAAACCAAAACTGTACGCAATATTCCAGGTGTGGCCTCACCAGTACCCTGTATAACTGAAGCAAGACTTCCCTGCTTTTATACTCCATCCCCCTTGCAATAAAAGCCAAGATTCCATTGGCCTTCCTGATCACCTGCTGTACCTGCATACTAACCTTCTGTGTTTCATGCATCAGGACCCCCAGATCCCTTTGTACTGTAGCACTTTGCAGTTTCTCTCCATTTAGATAATAACTTGCTCTTTGATTTTTTCTGCCAAAGTGCATAACCTCACACTTTCCAACACTTTATTCCATCTGCCAAATTTCTGCCCACTCACTTAGCCTGTCTATGTCCTTTTGCAGGTTTTTTATGTCCTCACTCACTGCTTTCCCTCCCATCTTTGTATCGTCGGCAAACTTGGATATTTTCCACTTGGTCCCCTCCTCCAAATCATTAATATAGATTGTAAAGAGTTGGGGTCCCAGCACTGACCCCTGCGGAACACCACTAGTTACTGATTGCCAACCCGAGAATGAACCATTTATCCCAACTCTCTGTTTTCTGTTAGATAGCCAATCTTCCACCCATGCCAGTATATTGCCCCCAATCCCATGATTTTTTATCTTGTGCAGTAATCTTTTGTGTGGCACCTTGTCAAATGCCTTTTGGAAGTCCAAATACACCACATCCACTGGTTCCCCTTTATCCACCCTGTTTGTTACATCCTCAAAGAATTCGAGCAATTTTGTCAAACATGACTTCCCCTTCATAAAACCATGCTGACTCTGTCCGATTAAATTATGCTTATCCAAATGTCCTGTTACTGCTTCCTTAATAATGGACTCCAACATTTTACCAACCACAGATGTTAGGCTAACTGGTCTATAGTTTCTAGCCTTTTGTTTACTTCCTTTTTAAATAAGGGCGTTACATGAGCAGTTTTCCAATCTGCTGGGACCTTTCCTGAATCCAGGGAGTTTTGGAAAATTACCACCAATGCATCCGCAATCCCTACCGCTACTTCTCTCAAGACCCTATGACGTAAGCCATCAGGTCCAGGGGATTTATCCGCCTTAAGTCCCATTATCTTACCGAGTACCATCTCCTTAGTGATTTTAATTGTGTTTAGTTCCTCCCCCCCCATAGCCCCCTGTTTGTCCAGTGTTGGGATATTTTTAGTGTCCTCTACTGTAAAGACTGATACAAAATATTTGTTCAGCGTTTCTGCCATCTCCTGCGTGAGGTACGAGCAGCGCGGCGACTTTAAAAGGAGGAGCGAGGCGAGGCCCGACCACAGCGGCTGACCTGGGAGTGCAGTGAGGAGCGAGGCCCGACCAGAGCGGACCTGCGTGAGGTACGAGCAGCGCGGCGACTTTAAAAGGAGCGAGGCGAGGCCCGACCACAGCGGCTGACCTGGGAGTGCAGTGAGGAGCGAGGCCCGACCAGAGCGGACCTGCGTGAGGTACGAGCAGCGCGGCGACTTTAAAAGGAGGAGCGAGGCGAGGCCCGACCACAGTGGCTGACCTGGGAGTGCAGTGAGGAGCAAGGCCCGACCAGAGCGGACCTGCGTGAGGTACGAGCAGCGCGGCGACTTTAAAAGGAGCGAGGCGAGGCATACCAATTCAGCAGCAGGGGAGAGAGGTAAAAAGTAATCCAAGTGTGACGTCACCAGAAGCAGGTAAGTGATTGGTTGGTGAGTATTTCTTTCTCCTTTTCATTACAAGCTTAAATTCTGCGGTTTATATTTTCTTGGGTCTCTGTGGTGTAGTGGGGACAGTTGGTAAATAAGCGCCCTAGAGTATATCTTTAACTGGTGGTATTGAATTAATTTAAATTAATTAAAGGGGTAAGTCATGCCAGGAGAGCCCAGCCCCGTGTTATGCTCCTCTTGCTCTATGTGGGAATTCAGGGACGCTGCCAGTGTCCCTGATGACCACGTGTGCCAGAAATGCATTCAGCTGCAGCTACTAACGAGCCGTATTGAGGCGCTGGAGCTGCGGATGGATGGGTTGTGGAGCATTCATGATGCTGAGAGGGTCGTGGATTACACGTTTGATGAGTTGGTCACGCCGCAGGGTAGGGCTGCACAGGCAGAAGGGAAATGGGTGATCACCAGGCGGAGCAATAGAAGCAGGCAGGTAGTGCAGGGGACCCCTGTGGCCATCCCCCTTTCAAACAGGTATACCAATTTGGATACTGTTGAGGGGGATGACTCACCAGGGGAAGGCAGCAGCAGCCAACTTCCTGGCAGCAGGGGTGCTTCTGCTGCTCAGGAAGGGAGGAAAAAGAGTGGGAGAGCAATAGTGGTAGGGGATTCTATCGTAACGGGAACAGATAGGCGTTTCTGTGGCCGTAGACGTGACTCCAGGATGGTTTGTTGCCTCCCTGGTGCCAGGGTCAAGGATGTCACTGAAAGGCTGCAGGGCATTCTGAAGGGGGAGGGTGAACAGGCAGAGGTCGTGGTTCACATTGGGACCAACGACATAGGTAGGAAGAGGGATGAGGTCCTGCAGCAAGAATTTAGGGAGCTAGGTAGCAGATTAAAGAGTAGGACCTCAAAGGTTGTAATCTCTGGATTACTCCCGGTGCCACGTGCTAGTGAGTATAGGAATAGGAGGATAGAGCAGATGAATGCGTGGCTAAAGAGTTGGTGCAGGAGGGAGGGCTTTAGTTTCCTGGATCACTGGGCCTGCTTCTGGGGAAGGTGGGACTTGTACAAGTCGGACGGGTTGCACCTGAACCAGAACGGGACAAATATCCTTGCGGGGAGGTTTGCTAGCACTGTTCGGCGGGGTTTAAACTAAAATGGCAGGGGGTTGGGAACCTGAGCAGGGAGACAGAGGAAAGGAAAACAGGGATAAAAGCAAAAGATAGGAAGGAGAAAAACAAAAGTGGCAGTCAGAGAAATCAACGGTTTAAATCAAACGTGGCCACAGTAAATAATAATTCTAATAGGTCTAAGAGCGTTAAAAAAAGAAGCCTGAAGGCTTTGTGTCTTAATGCGAGGAGCATTTGTAATAAGGTGGATGAATTGGCTGCGCAAATAGAGGTAAATGAATATGATTTGGTTGGGATTACGGAAACGTGGCTCAAGGATGGCCAAGACTGGGAACTCAACATCCGGGGTATTCGATATTCAGGAAAGATAGGCAAAAAGGAAAAGGGAGGTGGGGTAGCATTACTGGTTAAAGAAGGGATTAATACAATTGTAATGAAGGATATTAGCTCTGATGATGTGGAATCTGTATGGGTAGAATTGAGAAATACTAAGGGGAAAAAAACATTAGTGGGAGTGGTATATAGACCTCCAAACAGTAAGGCGGAGGTTGGGGATGGCATTAAAAGGGAAATTAAAGAAGCGTGCAATAAGGGCACAGCAGTCATCATGGGTGACTTTAATCTACATATAGATTGGGCCAACCAAATTAGTAACAATACTGTGGAGGAGGAATTCCTGGAGTGTTTACGGGATGGTTTCCTGGACCAATATGTCGAGGAACCAACCAGAGATCAGGCCATCTTAGACTGGGTATTATGTAACGAGAAAGGATTAATTAGCAATCTTGTTGTACGAGGCCCCTTGGGTCAGAGCGATCATAATATGATCGAATTCTTCATTAAGATGGAGAATGAAGTAGTTCACTCAGAGACAAGGGTCCTCAATTTAAATAAAGGAAACTACGATGGTCTGAGGAGCGAGTTGGGTAGGATTGATTGGGGAATGGCACTCAAAGGGTTGACGGTGGATAGGCAATGGCAAACATTCAAAGACCGAATGGATGAGCTACAGAATTTGTTCATCCCAGTTTGGCATAAAAATAAAACAAAAAAGGTGACTCAACCGTGGCTAACAAGGGAAATTAGGGATAGCATAAGATCCAAGGAGAGGACATATAAATTGGCTAGAAAAAGCAATAATCCTGAGGATTGGGAGCAGTTTAGGATTCAACAAAGGAGGACAAAGGGATTAATTAAGAAAGGGAAAATAGAATATGAGAGTAAGCTAGCGAGAAACATAAAAACTGACTGTAAAAGCTTTTATAGATATGTGAAGAGAAAAAGATTGGTGAAGTCAAGCGTAGGTCCCTTACAGTCAGAATCAGGGGAATTTATAATGGGAAACAAGGAAATGGCAGACCAACTAAATACATACTTTGGTTCTGTCTTCACAAAGAAGGACACAAATAACCTCCCAGAGATGCCGGGGAACATAGGGTCTGATGAAAGGGAGGAACTGAAAGAAATCAGTATTTGTAGGGAAATGGTGTTAGGAAAATTGATGGGACTGAAGGCCGATAAATCCCCAGGGCCTGATGGTCTACATCCCAGGGTACTTAAGGAAGTGGCCCTAGAGATAGTAGATGCATTGCTGGTCATCTTCCAGAACTCGATAGACTCTGGAACGGTGCCCATGGATTGGAGGGTAGCTAATGTTACCCCACTATTCAAAAAAGGTGGTAGAGAAAGAGCGGGGAATTATAGACCGGTAAGCCTGACATCGGTAGTGGGGAAAATGCTAGAGTCTATTATAAAGGATGTAATAGCAGAGCACTTGGAAAGCAGTGACAGGATCGGACAAAGTCAACATGGATTTACAAAAGGTAAATCATGCTTGACTAATCTACTGGAATTTTTTGAGGATGTAACTGGTAAAATAGATAAGGGAGAACCAGTGGATGTAGTGTATTTGGACTTTCAGAAGGCTTTCGATAAGGTCCCACATAAGAGATTAGCGTGCAAAATTAAGGCACATGGGATTGGGGGCAAGGTGTTGACTTGGATAGAGAACTGGTTGGCGGACAGAAAGCAAAGAGTTGGAATAAACGGGTCGTTTTCCGAGTGGCAGGCAGTGACTAGTGGGGTACCGCAAGGATCGGTCCTAGGACCCCAGCTGTTCACAATATATATTAATGATCTGGACGAGGGAATTGGATGTAATATCTCCAAATTTGCAGACGACACAAAGCTGGGTGGGAGGGTAAGCTGTGAGGAGGATGTCGTGAAACTCCAGTACGATTTGGACAGGTTGGGTGATTGGGCAGAAACATGGCAAATGCATTATAATGTGGATAAATGTGAGGTTATCCACTTTGGTGGCAAAAACAGGAAGGCAGATTATTTGAATGGCAATAGATTGGGAGATGGGGAAGTGCAAAGAGACCTGGGTGTCCTTGTGCACCAGTCGCTGAAGGTAAGCATGCAGGTGCAGCAGGCGGTTAAGAAGGCAAATGGTATGTTGGCCTTCGTACCAAGAGGGTTCGAGTACAGGAACAAGGATGTCTTGCTACAGTTGTACAGGGTCTTGGTGAGACCACACCTTGAGTATTGTGTGCAGTTTTGGTCACCTTACCCGAGGAAGGACGTTCTTGCCATGGAGGGAGTGCAGCGAAGATTCACCAGGCTGATACCTGGGATGGCAGGAATGACGTATGAGGAGAGATTGTGTCGATTGGGCTTATACTCACTGGAGTTTAGAAGACTGAGAGGGGATCTCATCGAAACCTATAAAATTCTGTCAGGTCTGGACAGACTAGATGCAGGAAGGATGTTTCTGATGGCCGGGGAGTCCAGAACCAGGGGTCATAGTCTAAGGATAAGGGGTAAGCCATTTACGACTGAAATGAGGAGGAATTTCTTCACCCAGAGAGTGGTGAACCTGTGGAATTCTCTGCCACAGAGGGCGGTGGAGGCCAGTTCATTAAATATATTCAAGAAAGAGTTGGATATATTTCTTAAGGCTAAAGGGATCAAGGGATATGGGGAGAAGGCAGGGACAGGGTACTGAATTTGGATGATCAGCCATGATCTCATTGAATGGCGGAGCAGGCTCGAAGGGCCGAATGGCCTACCCCTGCTCCTATCTTCTATGTTTCCATGTTCCGCACCACTAATTTCCCGGTCTCGTCCTCTAAGGGACCAACATTCACTTTAGCCACTCCTTTTCTTTTTATATAACTGTAGAAACTCTTGCTATCTGTTTTTATATTTTTTGCTAGTTTACTTTCATAATAATCTATCTTCCCTTTCTTAATTAATCTTTTAGTTATTCTTTGCTGGCTTTTAAATGCTTCCCAATCTTCTATCCTCCCACTAGATTTGGCTACTTTATATGCCCTTGTTTTCAGTCGGATACTATCCTTTATTACTTTGCTTAGCCACGGATGGCTGTCTTTTCTTTTACGCCCCTTTTTCCTCAGTGGAATATATTTTTCTTGAAAGTTGTGAAATATCTCCTTGAATGTACACCACTGCTCATGTACCGTCTTACACCTTAATCTATTTTCCCAGTCCACTTTAGTCAAGTCTGCTCTCATACCTTCATAGTCTCCTTTATTTAAGCTCAGTACGCTGGTTTGAGATCCAACTCTCTCACCCTCCAACTGAATTTGGAATTCAACCATGTTATGGTCACTCATTCCAAGGGGATCCTTTACTAGGACATTTTTTATTAATCCTGTCTCATTACACAGGACCAGATCTAAGATTGCCTGCCCCCTGGTTGGTTCAGTAACATACTGCTCAAGGAACCCGTCCCTAATGCACTCTATGAACTCTTCCTCAAGGCTGCCCTGCCCAATTTGATTTGTCCAGTCAATATGAAAGTTAAAATTTCCCATGATTATAGCTGTTCCCTTATTACACGCCCCAACTATTTCCTGATTTATACTCCGACCAACAGCGCTGCAACTGTTAGGAGGCCTATTGACTACGCCCACTAGTGACTTTTTCCCCTTATTATTCCTTATCTCCACCCAAACTCTTTCACTATCCTAATCCTTTGACCCAATATCATTTCTCACTATTGCAGTGATTCCATCCTTTATTAACATAGCCACCCCACCTCACTTTCCTTCCTGTCTGTCCTTCCTAATAGTCAAATACCCCTGGATGTTTAGTTCCCAGTCATGGTCACCTTGCAGCCATGTTTCTGTAATGGCCACCAGATCATACCCTAATGTAGTTATTTGTACTGTCAACTCGTCTATTTTGTTACGAATGCTGCATGCATTCAGATAAAGAACTTTAAAATATGTTTTGTGACAATTTATTCCTGCTTTTACCCCCTTTACTACTTTACTTTTATCTTTATAATATTCTGTCCCTTCCTGACACGCTCTGGTTTTTTATTCCCCCACTGCTACCTTGCTCTATTGCCTTCTCCGCTGACATTTTTATTTTTCGCTCTCTTGAAACCTCCCCCCCACTAATTAGTTTAAAGCCCTCTCTACAGCCCTAGTTATTCGATTCGCCAGGATTCTAGTCCCAGCACTGGCCAAGGGAAACTGAGGTAGGGAACTAACAGTTTCAAATGGCCAAGGGGATATCTCCTGCCTGTTAATTTGCTTTCACTAGGGGATGCAGATTTATATGGCTACTCTGTTTTGGCTGGGTCAAATGAGTTATGGCATTCAGGCAAATGGAAAATATTATCCCTTTTGCATAATAAAAACCCTGTAAAATTACACAGAAAAAGGCTTGCATTTATATAACGCCTTTCATGACCACCGGATGTCTCAAAGCACTTTACAGTCAACGAAGTACTGTTTGAAGTGTAGTCACTGTTGTAATGTGGGAAACACAGCAGCCAATTTGCGCACAGCAAGCTCCCACAAACACCAATGTGATGATGACCAGATAATCTGCTTTAGTGATGTTGGTTGAGGGATGAATATTGGCCCCAGGACACCGGGGAGAACTCCCCTGCTCTTCTTCGAAATAGTGCCATGGGATCTTTTACGTCCACCTGAGAGCAGATGGGGTCTTGGTTTAACGTCTCATCTGAAAGATGGCACCTCTTCAGCACTGCACTGGAGTGTCAGCCTAGCTTTATGTGCTCAAGTCTCTGGAGTGGGACTTGAACCCACAACCGTCTGACTCTGAGGCGAGTGTGCTCCCAACTGAGCCACAGCTGACACTAAAAGAGATTATTTACAAGTTATACCTTACGGCCTTAACCTCATGTTAAGGTCATGATACCGATCTAGAGTCTTGTTTATTTTAATTAGAATGGAGCCATTTCCAAAATATTTTCATCCCAAAATAGCAAGTCTGTCTGATTAGCATCTAATTCTGTATTCAGATCTCTAAAAGCAGCTTCAAAAGTTAGGCTCTGGACATGCTTCAGCCAATAAGATCTTAACCAATAGGAGTGTGGCATACACAAAAGATGGCAGGCAATAGGTTTTATAGAACTTTGTACCCTACTGTAAACCTAGTGAGCTGCTCGTCCACTTTCTCTTACCTGGAGGTCAGACTCGGACATTGTAATAATTAGGGCAAGGTTTTTTTTAAGTTGTCTGGCAAGAATTTTCCAGTTATGGGAAGACTCAGGGTAATCCACACAGACTACAGATTCATCGCCATCAACACAATCTGTTTTTATAACTGAGCTGAACTTCATTTCTGTGGGTAAAGGAGAGTTTTTGGTGAAATACAGTTTGACAAACTAAATGTTAATGTCCAAAATGAGAGGCAGTACTAACACTCTTATGTTGGCATGCTTGTAATGGACAACAACAATTTTTAATTATATAGCGCCTTTAACGTAGTAAAACATCTCAAGGCGCTTCACAGGAGCGTTATCAAACAAAATTTGATGCCAAGCCACATAAGGAGATATTAGGGCAGATGACAAAGAGGTATGTTTTAAAGAGCGTCTTAAAGGAGGAAAAGAGATGTCGAGAGGCGGAGAGGTTTAGGGAGGGAATTCTAGAGCTTAGGGCCTTGGCAGCTGAAGGCACGGCCACCAATGGTTGAGTGATTATAATCAGGGATGCTCAAGGCGCTAGAATTAGAGAAGTGCAGATAGCTCGGAGGGTTGTGGGTCTGGAAGAGATTACAGAGATAGGGAGGGGCAAGGCCATGGAGGGATTTGAAAACAAAGATGAGAATTTTAAAATCGAGGCGTTGCTTAACCGGGAGCCAATGTAGGACAGCAGCACAGGGATGATGGGTGAACGGGACTCGGTGCGAGTTAGGACACGGGCAGCAGAGTTTTGGATGACCTCAAGTTTACGGAGGGTAGAATGTGGGAGGCCGGCCAGGAGTGCGTTGGAATAGTCAAGTCTGGATGAAACATAGGCATGGATGAGGGTTTCAGCAGCAGATGAGATGAGGCAGGGGCAACAAAATGCTTGTTTTGCTGTGGAACAGGGTGAAATTGCAATGGTGCTGCATATAATTACTCTGTACTACCATGGTGTTGACCTCAGCTGTGCCACTGAGGAGGGGCCAAGCAAAAGGAGAAATTTGTAGTATGAACAAGGAACTGTGGAACAGGGAGGTTGAGGGTGGGATGTCGTTTTTACAAGGCTAACAGCAAAAATCATCCAGCAACATGTGGGGATTCACAATTTACAGGATATATTTTTTGCCACAATTTACACATTAATAATGGTGACATGAATCAGTCATTCATGAAAGAAAGACTTATGAAATAATACTGAGTGGCCTGCGGGTGGCGCTGTCCAGGGAGAGTATAAATACTCGGGCACGGGCCCAGCTTGCGCAGGACATTCTTAACAGGAACTAGTGAAGGACACAACTAGACCTCCATGTTGTAAAACAGTTGATTAAAGCTTTGTTTAACGCTTAGACCAAGTGCCGAGTAGTTTTCTTACGTCAAATAGCATGCGCATTAAACTCCTTGTTATTTTGGCAGAAAATTCTGGACCTTAAATCTTTCGAATTTCAAATCCATGCACTGAATAATTTAAAGAACTATTTCACTGAATGCTTTGGAAATGAAAAGACAGAACAATTTAATTGCAGGTCCTTTCAGAACCGTTTGCGATGGTGCTTGTCCATAATGTATATTAGCACTGAATTCCTCTCTGAAGATAAACTTAACCACATTACCAGGAGTCCATTCTTCACTGGAGCCAAGGATCATGAATTTTGTGTTTTCTGGCAGGTGCATAAAGTAGTCTTCATCATCAATAATTGTTCCATCATCTTCAAGCACAACTGTGTAAGTTTGCTTCGCACCAAGTTTGTCCAGAGATAGTTTTTCCATTCCTACACATAAAAAACCCATAAACATAAGTTACAGAATATTGCAGCTAAGCTTTCAAGAGGTTTACTAACTAAAAATACACTTAAGATGTTGCAGAGTCTAAAGTTCCCAGATATGAAAATGATTTTTACAATCCGTAGCCAACAACTGCATCATGACACCTTATCCTAGAGTTGAAAAGAACCAAACTTTAAAGCTTCAATATACTTAACATTTCTTAAGACATTTCATAGTTTAAAAATTAGAGCCAGACCTTTCAGGCTCTCTTTCGCAAACAGCAATTGATGCTGGATCAATTGTTAATTTTAGAACATAAGAAATATGAGCAGGAGTCGGCCATTCGGCCCTTCGAGTCTGCTCCGCCATTCAATGAGATCATGGCTGATCTTCTGCCTCAACTCCATTCACCGGCCCGATCGCCATATCCCTTGATGCCGTTACTAATCAGAAATCTATCAACTTCTGTTTTAATATACCCAATGACTGAGCCTCCACAGCCCTCTGGGGTAGAGAATTCCAAAGATTCACCACCCTCTGTGTGAAGAAATGTCTTCTCATCTCAGTCCTGAATGGCCTACCCTTTATCTTGAGGCTGTGACCCCCGGTTCTGGACTCCCCAGCCAAGGGAAACATTCTCCCAGCATCCATCCTATCAAGCCCTGTAATAATTTTGTATGCTTCAATGAGATCCCCTCTCATTCTTCTGAATTCAAGAGAATACAGGCCTAGTTTACTCAATCTCTTCTCATACGACAGTCCCGCCATCCCAGGAATCAATCTCCTGAACCTTCGTTGCACTCCCTCTATGGCAAGTATATCCTTCCTTAGGTAAGACCAAAATTGTACACAGTACTCCAGGTGTGGTCTCACCAGGGCCCTATATAATTGGAGTAAGACTTCTTTACTCCTGCACTCAAATCCTCTTGTAATGAAGGCCAGCATACCATTTGCCTTCCTAATGGCTTGCTGCATTCACTTTCAGTGACTCATGTACAAGGACACCCAGCTCCCTTTGAGCATCTGTATTCCCCAATCTTTCACCATTTAGGAAATACTCTGCCATTCTGTTTTTTCTACCAAAGTGGATAACTTCACATTTATCCACATTATAATCCATCTGCCATGTTCTCGCCCACTCACTGAGCCTGTCGAGATCCCCTTGAAGCCTCTTCGCAGCTGACACTGACACCTAGCTTTGTGTCATCAGCAAATTTGGAAATGTTACATTTAGTCCCCCCATCCAAATCATTGATATAGATTGTGAATAGCTGGGGCCCAAGCATCGAGCCTTTAAATCTGAGATTGATAGATTTTTGTTAACCAAAGGTATTAAGGGATAAGGGGCAAAGGCGGGTATATGGAGTTAGGTCACAGATCAGCCACAATCTCATTGAATGGCGGAACAGGCTCGAGGGGCTAAATGGCCTACTCCTGTTCCTATGTTCCTGCATAAACCTACAGTACTGATAATTATTATTTTACAAACAAAACGTTAGTGGCATTACATAACTGAAGTCAAGCAGTCTGCAGTGTCGATCTGCCTGAATTATTCTTTACAAACAAGTTCTAGTCTTATCTAAACGATCAGAGACGCTTCCCAAATGAGGAAAAATAGAGGGTAATTGCTATAGGAAGCTCCTACATATCTCTCAGGGCCTACATTAAGAGAGCAGTCATTGTTCATGTCATTCACATTTACAATGATCTTTCAAGTTGAAAGAACAGTACACCACAGAGCAAAAATTCTGCTGCTAATTCTTTGTGCTACACAACTTAGCTGTTTGTCAGATTAAGAGAGGTGTTCTACTCTACTCTCAGGGCACACAATCTCACTCCTCATTTTTTGTACGTTTAAATGACTCTCATGGAGGACAGGCAGCTACAGAAATCAAGGTGCAAGCACCTACTCCTAAAGGTTACTGCCATTCTACACCAGCTGCCAACAAGTATGCAGGCTTTTCATCTGATTTTACATCCTCCTTTGCAGAGTGTCTGGTCTTCACTTGGTACTTTCCATCCAGTACAGCTGAAAGCAGGAAACTTAGAAACTGGCCTGAGACCTACATCCTTCCACTCCACACTGCTGTGGAAGAGAAGAAGCACTGGCGTTCTGCTCGTCAAGAGATTCTTTTGAAATCGGGATACAGCAAACCTTGTTGTTACAATAACAATTTAGCCTTGGATTTACCCCAGTACCTGCATAAATCGAGTACTAAATTGGTAGTATAACTCCACTAGAATATACTCTCGCTGCCTTTGGAAGCTGCTGGGAAGTACGTTCACACTGTTTCAGGTCAAGTAGGGCAGCTGCAGAAGATACAAAGTGAATGAGCTTGCTTGCACAAGTTAGACTCCCAGTAGGACCAGCAGACTTATACCAACAATAACGCTGAAATGTAGCTGGGTGATGCGGGCTATATGGTCCAAGTTTTGGATGAGACTCACCAAGTCTGAGCAACAGTGATATCTAAGTGTTGCTTCATTGGTCAAGAGCTGTCATTCCTACATTGCTGTTGCAGTACAATAATAAGCACGGTTATTGTTAACAGTGCGAGTTCTGTAAGCATCATCCAACTCCATGTCAAAACAGTGAGAAACCCTTTAAACTCATCCAAATTTATTTTGAGCAGCAGCGTGTAAATGATGCTTTACTGTGTCAGCCAGTGGCTCAGTGGGTAGCACCCTTGCCTTGGAGTCAGAAGGTTGTGGGTGCAAGTCCCACTCCAGGAACTTGAGCACCAATATCTAGGCTGACACCAATGTTCCCTGTAATTTTTTCTGTACTGAGCGGGCCACGGACTCCTTTGAGCACAACCTTTTTGTCTGTGAGCAACTTTTACAACAACAACTTTTACAACAACGACAGCAACAGCAGCCACTTAAAAGCATATATACAGTAATGCCATATTGCCTCCCCACTGTCTCAAATCATGAGACAATCAGACAAGGTTCTATACAACTTTAACATAACTTCTCTGCTTCTGAATTCTATTCCTCTACAAATTAACCCCAATGCTTTATTTGCACTTTTATGTTTTTTTTAACCTGCGTTGCTACTTTTAATGATTTGTGAATCTACACCCCTCGATCCCTTTGCACCTCTACCCTATTTAGACTCTCATTTTCCAAGGAGTGGATCGCCTCCTTATTCCTCCTACCAAAATGCACCACCTCACACTTATCTATATTGAAATTCATTTGTCATTTACATGCCCATTCTGCAAGTTTGTTTACGGTAGAATTAATTAAAAGCTTTTAGTTCGTCATGTACAAACTCTATTAAAAAAAAAAATTACTTGTCAGAAATGACTGGGATATAAAAGAACTGCATAATAATGCATTAACACTTCAGAAACATTACTCAGTTACACAGTTATGCATCGACAAACAATCCAAAAGCCCGAGGTGAGCTGAAAGAGGCATATCTATTTGTGCAATTTGTATTCATTTTAAAGTTTTCAACATATTAGCCCATCCCTCATGTCACTATAGCAATGGCTGCACGAGCAGCGGCTTTCCTATGGCGCTGACGGACTGTACGTCCACATAAGTGATTAGAATATTCATCACAATGCAACCAGACAACCAACAAATATAAAGTGCTGTAGTTCTTTAGTTCACAGTATTAAAAAGAACTGAACAAAAACGGGTATCCATATTTTCAACTTCAATCACTTCCATTAATAACCGTGGTCTTCTTGAACCAGCGCCCCCCGTGTAACATCTCAGAAATGCAGCACTGGTTCACAAGTGCAGAAAAACACCGACACAATTTGCGTCACCGAATTAAAAACAAAAAGGAGGAAAAGCTATGATTTAACAGAAATAAACATTCATCTTTCTTCCTGGACAGGAGAACCAATCAGATTGACTTGGAAATATTCACTAATATGGTGACATAAAGATGTTAATTTACAAATTTCGCTTCTAATGTTTTTCTCGCAAACATTCTCCACAAACCCTGCTCTTATCACAAAAAGTGTTGAATTATTTTAGGTACTTCCCAATTAAATAGTGGGAAACAAACTTCACCGTACTCCCAATTTTTAATCTCCTATTTCAAACATTTATACCAAATCAAAATTGTACTTTATCAGTTTAATCGAAGTATTTTCTGTAGCTTCCTGAACTTTTATACATCATTACATAGCTCGTGTTTCTATTAACACTCCACTAAACATTTAAGAAGAAATCTATATTTACATTATTCCTGGGGCCTGTTAGCACTATAGAACGACAGACAAAATAAAATGGTTTGTGTTTTTCCCCTTTTTTGGTTCTCTTCCTAAACGTCTTAATTATATTTTTTAAAAAGTAATATGTAACTCCTACAAATCCTCCCCTGCTCTCCCCCTCCTCAACAGCATGGTTGCATGTTTGTGTAAAGCTACTCAATTCAGTCGATCATTCAAAATCAAATATTGAGAAATTTAAATTTTAAAATGTTTTAAGCATTTCAGACCCTCTTTAAAAGCATTTGGACTTCAAGACCTGGTTGAAACTTTAGATAAGGGGAAAATTGATTTTTGTTTCTGTTTCTTCCAAAATCATATTTGAAACTTGGGAGAAAAGTATTTTTAACACTCATTTTTTGTGAAAAGTTCATTAAAAATCTTTAAATTCTTTTAAGTCTTGTTGCAGCTTTGACAGAATACGTTGCTCCAAGTTTCTCTTTCCCTCTTCAATGCTGTCGTTAAACATACAACAAAAAAATAATAAAATAAACTTGAATTCCAAACGGAGCTCAAATAAGAAAGTGAATAAAGTGAAACTTCCTAAGAAGGCGGTGAGGTTATCGATCCCCAGCCTTGGCGATGAGTTGGGGTCAGTTTTGGAGAAGTTGTTTCCTCTTTTTCTGCTGCCGTTCCCTCCGTCTCTCACAGACTCGGAGGTACAAACAGGGGCACAAACATTTTCCCCTCTCTCATAAGATGATTTAAATAACCCTGATAAACACTTTCAAAAGGGGGACAACTCCTGACAAAGTTTAACTGGAACTTACTGCGGGACATTCAACGTCACTTTTCTGTATTTTTTTCTGGCTTTAAACAATTTTCTGAATTTAAAAAAAAATTCTCATTTTTGTTTCACCAGGGGCCTAAAACTTGTTTGCTGTAGCCTCCTTCCAGCGGCCATTGTACATGTGCTGCGCCTCCACCTGTTTGTTCCAAAGTGTGGCCGCCGCTCAGTCCCCGGGAACGGACTACACGCATCTGGACCCTCACCCCTCTCTCTCTCTCTCCCCCAGCTCTCTTGCTCCCCCATCGCTCTCGCTTCCCCGTTCTCTCTCCCTCCCTCCCTCCCTCAGTCTCTTTCTCTCCCTCCCCCAGTCTCTTTCTCTCCCCCCCCCCAGTCTCTCTCTCTCCCCACCCCCCCCCCCCCGGTCGCCCTCTCTCTCGCCCTAGAAATTAGGGGTACCTAAAATGTATATGGTTATGCGAATGAAATTGTGACGCGAATAATAGTGTTTAAATGATTGTATTAGAGTTCAAGACAAGTAAGGGGTTAATGTATAAGATGAGTTTTACTGGAACTCCTGAAGTTTCATTTTCCTGGAAACTTGTATTAGAGCTTGAGATAAAGTGTCTTCAGACTAGTATTAGTTTTAGATGGATAGATGTTTAAAATTTGCTCATGTTTTCAGTTCCCTGCGGATGTGATAACATTCTGCACCGTGGCAGTCACATATAACCTTGCCTCCCAGGCTAGCTGTCTGCTGTTTGTAAGTTAGGATTTTGACTTTGTTTAATGTATCTTTAATTTGGCCAACTAAGGCCCAACCTATGTTTCTTCCATTATTGCTAATAACCATATTATAATACTAAGTTAGGAATTGGAGTTCGTTTAACAGAACTGCTTGCGAAGATGTGTAGAAGTTAATTAGTATAAGTACATAGAATAGAGGATATCTTTGGGAGTTTAATGATTCATTTCATGGTACAATAGTCTGATAATGAATTGAACACAGCTGGCTGCACGAACCGCTCTGAACAAAGGGGCCGCTGACTGAAGGAGTCTGAGGGCCGAGCCTAGAATGCGGAGTTGCTGTTTCCAGGCTGGGAAGGACAAGACAGGATGAGATAAGAGACTATAGCTTTGGAAGGAAAGGGCCAGTGAGATAAGGGAAAAGCAGTTCTCAGCATACTGAAAGGTATGGCTAAAAGGATCCCGACAGGTGGGAGATAACATGAGGGTTGACCCTTTTCCATGGTTTAAACAAAGAACTTGTTGGGCACCTTATTTTAAGGGGAACTTCTATAGGTTAAATGGTCTTGTCAATATTCAGGTTCACCCCTAAAATGGGTATAAAAGGACCTGAAAAGCCTGTAAAACAGATGGTGGAGTGAAGAGAGGCCGTAAGCCGAAGAGCTGTTGGTGCACGCCAGCTGTTACCAGCCACTTGTCACGGTCATATGATTTTGTTGTATAACTAGTGTGTTGTGTTTGGTCTTAAACTCCGATAAAACACAATGGGCTGGATTTTCCGACATCCACGGGTGCGTACGAACCCATAAGGACCTCGCAAGTGCCGGGTTTAGGCATGCGAAGCGCATGCGCTAAAACGCAACACTTCCGATCTGTGAAGAATCCTCTTGACAGATCATCCGCCTGCCCGGGAGAAGGGCCTCTGCGGGGTTCCGCCCGCTGAAAACCTTAAAAAAATTTATGCCTGGTAAAAGCAGACGTAAGGCCTGCTTTTACCAGCATAAGAGTTTTAAAAAAAATTAAAAAATATTTTTTTCCCACTCATTTATAATTTTAAAATACTTTTAAAAAAGGTAAGTTTATTTTTAGCCCTGTAAAATTATCTTTTTCAAAAAATTACATTTTTGTTTAAAAATATAAAATTATGTAATTTTAACTAATTTTAAATACGTGATTTCTTTAAAAAAATTATTTAATGTTTAACTGTGTTTTTTCAGTGATCCCCATTCATACTTTTGACAGATCTATGCGTAGAGACCTGTCAAAAGTGTGAAGGGGGATTCCCTTCTTCGATTGGGTCCACGTGATCCCAGGGACGCTTGCGAACCGCATGCACATCTGGGATACCTGGGCCTCTGCACCTTTCCAAGAGGAGAGCCCAGGATCGCAAGTCTCGGGACCTACGGAGCCAGCAGGTCCGTAGATATTTTCCAATCGGGGGCATCTGCCCACAGGAAGCCTCTGATCGGAAAATCTGGCCCAATATACCCACCATAATATTGGTTTGCACGCGATTCGGATTATTTGAACGACCAGAGATAGATTAATCTCAACACTCTTCCCCCCCCAGTCTCTCTCCCCCAGTCTCGCTCTCTCTCCCTCCACCCCCCTCCGATTCCTACTCTCTCCACTTTCGATTCGCTATCTTCCCCCTCACCGGCCAACAACAGAACACCTGACCTCCACACGATAGTGTGGCCCAGCGTGGGGGATTCTCCCGCTGAAAGGTCAAAGTTCAAGGGAGAAAACCAAACCCCTCCCGGCATTACACAGCAACCCATCAACCATCGAAACACACACTTCCAAGAGCTGCAATTGGGATCGGCTCCGAGGTCGCAAAACTCACAAACGAGTCTGTCTGGATTCCCGGGGCCATTGTGTATTGGTACCCTCCCCCGCTCCAGCTGCTGTCCAGTTCTTTGCGCGGCATTTCAATTGAACTGCGCGGGATCGCTGCGCGCCACCTTAGAGGGAACAGTGGTTGACACTCCAGTGCAGTACAGAGGGAGTGCTGCACTGTCGGAGGTGCCGTCTTTCAGAAGAGACGTTAAGCCGAGGCCCCGTCTGCTCTCTCAGGTGGACGTAAAAGATCCCAGGGCCACTATTTCGAAGAGGAGCATGGGAGTTATACCCAGTGTCCCGGCCCAATATTTATCCCTCAATCAACATCAATAAAAACAGATTATCTGGTCATTATCATATTGCTGTTTGTGGGAGCTTGCTGTGCGCAAATTGGCTGCCGTGTTTCCTACATTACAACAGTGACTACACTTCAAAAAAAGTACTTCATTGGCTGTAAAGCGCTTCCGGACGTTTGGTGGTTGTAAGAGGCGCTATAGAAATGCAAGTTCTTTCCTCCCCTTTCCCTGTTACATCTCTAAACTTTTTCCAATTCTGATGAAGGGTCATCGACCTGAAACGTTAACTCTGTGGAGGGAGAGACAGAGAGAAACAGAGGCTGGCTGGCTGAGTGTTTACCCCCCCAATTTTTCATAATAAAAAAAATTGTTGTATTTGATATAACAACAGAAAATGCTTGGAAAAACTCAGCAGGCCAGGCAACATCCGTGGAGAGAGATACAGAGTCAACGTTTCGGGGCAAACCCTTTGTCAAGACTGTGCTATCGTTGTTGTATTTGATGCTTTTCCGACTCTGGCTTTTTTAAAAATTCACCTTTGTTTGTCAGATCGGTCAAGGACGTTGCCATAACGCCGAAAGTCCGAAGGCGGCCGAGGTCGCAGATTCTGCAGGGTAATTGGCGCCTGGCAGCCATTCTGTGAGTGAGTGAGTGAGTGTGTTTGAGTGAGGGCGGGAGGCTCGGCCTCCACACACAGGCCGCAGGCCCGCCTCCCCTGGCAACGGCCCGCCCAGCGCCGCCTCACCTCCCTCGAAAAACCACCGTGAAAAAATATAACTACCGCCTGTAGCTTTTTTTTAAAAAAAAGAAAATAATTTGAAGCGTCGTAATAATAAAGCCGCAGTCTCCTCAACCCCCTCACAGAAAAACTACAACTCCCAGAATGCTCGGTTGAACCATACCTTGCTTTTTTTTTCTAAATTTCAATCAGATTAAGTTTTTTTAAAATATTTGTGCGTGGATTTATTTATTTTATTAAAAAAAAATTGTTTTGGTGTTTTTTTTTAATGATCGTCTGACGCGATCCGCGATCGATTAGTCGCGCTTTGCAGCGGGCGGGCCGCGGGTCGGTGAGTCTGCGCTCGATTGGCAGAGCCGCTCAAGATGGCGTCCTCGGAGCGGGCGGAGCAGCGCCAGGTAAGCGCCGCTTGTTCCTGCATGGTGCACGGCAGCGCTCCGTTCCTCCTCACAAACACACACACAGCGCCACCAACAAACGCCGCTTTGACGGCCGGCTTTGGAGACGCCGTGCTCTTTATGCCGCCCCCTGCCCTCAGGATTGTGGCCTGAGGCCGGTGGCGTTTGACCTGCTGCCGGTGGACGCGGCTCCAGTGCGGCCAAGGCTGGGCGGCTGCACACTGTGAGAAATTCTCTTTCTCTCTCTACAAACAGAATGACCATACTCAGCTCCCCACTTCTTCCCCCACCGGCTGGGAATGGGAATGAAATTTCAAGGTGCCCACTTTATTTCAAGGGTACAGTGACCAACAGCAACAACTTGTATTTCTATACCGCCTTTAACGTAGTAAAATGTCTCAAGGCGCTTCACAAGAGTATAATAAGACAAAAAAAAATTGACACTGAGCCACAGAAAGAGATATTAGCGCAGGTGACCAAAAACTGGGTCAAGAGGTAGTTTTTCAGGAGCGTCTTGGAGGAGAGAGAGGTGGAGAGGTTTAGGGAGGGAATTCCAGAACTTAGGGCCCAGGCAGCAGAAGGCATAGCCACTGATGGCGGAGCAATTAAAATTGATGTGTAAAGAGGCCAGAATTGGAGGAGTGCAGATATTTCGGAGGGTTGGAGGAGCTTAGAGATAGGGAGGGGATGAGGCCATGGAGGGATTTGAAAACAAGGATGAGAATTTTGAAATCGAGGCATTGCTTAACCAGGAGCCAATATAGGTCAGCGAGCACAGGGGTGATGGGTGAACGGGACTTGGTGCAAGTTAGGACATGGGCAGCCGAGTTTTGGATGACCTCAAATTTACGTAGGGTAGAACATGGGAGGCCAGTCAGGAATGCGTTGGACTAATCAAGTCTAGAGTTAACAAAAGCATAAATGAGGGAAGCACAAACTCCCCACCTCGCTCCCTCCCCCTTCACTCACTTACTGGGAACTTCTGAGTCAGAAGATTGTGGGTTCAAGTCCCACTCCAGAGACTTGAGCACAAAAATCTAGGGTGACACTCCAGTGCAGTGCTGCACTGTCTGAGTTGATGTCTTTCGGATGAGACCTTAAACCGAGGCCCTGTCTGCGCTCTCGGGTGGATGTGAAAGATCCCACAACGCTATTTCGAAGAAGAGCAGGGGAGCTAATCCTGCTGCCCTGGGGCCAATATTTATTCCTAATCAACATCACTAAAACAGATTATCTGGTCATTATCACATTGCTGTTTCTGGGAGCTTGCTGTGCACAAATTGGTAGCCCTGCTTCGTACATTACAATGGTGACTACACTTCAAAAAAGAAGTACTTAATTGGCTGGAAAACGCTTTGGGACGTCTGGTGGCTGTGAAAGGTGCTATAGAAATGCAAGTCTGTCTTTTCACTTTATTTCAAGGGTACAGTGACCAAGCACAACAACACCACCCCCCCCCCTCACTCACTGGGAGATTTGGGGCAAAGAGCCCTGAGCCTCCCGCTGTGTTTCTGCTCAGCTATCCGATTCAGCATCAGCTCATAATTGTTTCAAATGGCACCGTGCTGGATACAGCAATCCCAGGATGTCTCAACATGTTGGGAATTTGATCCAAGTCATTGGGTTGTTTTTTGTCCCCCTTTTTAAGAAACGTCAGTAACCCAGATCCTGTAATCACTTCTCACTCGCAGAGCATCCCTGTCGGAGCGGCTTCCCTCGCCCACTGCAAAAAAAGGGCAAGCGTATTAATGCCTTGTCATAGAGTCATAGAGTCATAGAGTAATACAGCACGGATAGAGGCCCTTCGGCCCATCGTGTCCGCGCCGGCCATCAAGTCCTGTCTAATCTAATCCCATATTCCAGCATTTGGCCCGTAGCCTTGTATGCTATGGCATTTCAAGTGCACATCCAAATGCTTCTTAAATGTTGTGAGGGTTTCTGCCTCCACAACCCTTTCAGGCAGTGAGTTCCAGACTCCAACCACCCTCTGGGTGAAAAAGTTCTTTCTCAAATCCCCTCTAAACCTCCCGCCCTTTACCTTGAATCTATGCCCCCTAGTTATCGACCCCTCTACTAAGGGAAAAAGCTCCTCAGCATCCATCCTATCTATGCCCCTCATAATTTTGTACACCTCAATCATGTCCCCCCTCAGCCTCCTCAGCTCCAAGGAAAACAAACCCAACCTGCCCAGTCTCTCTTCATAGCTGAAGCGCTCCAGCCCTGGTAACATCCTGGTGAACCTCCTCTGCACCCTCTCTAACGCGATCACATCCTTCCTGTAGTGTGGCGACCAGAACTGCACACAATATTCCAGCTGTGGCCTAACCAGTGTTTTATACAGCTCCATCATAACCTCCTTGCTCTTATATTCAATGCCTCGGCTAATGAAGGCAAGTATCCCATATGCCTTTTTTACCACCTTATCCACCTGTTCCGCCGCCTTCAGGGATCTGTGTACTTGCACACCCAGATCCCTCTGACCCTCCGTCTTGCCTAGGGTCTTTCCATTCATTGTGTATTCCTTTGCCTTGTTAGTCCCCCCAAAGTGCATCACCTCGCACTTTTCCGGGTTAAATTCCATTTGCCACTGTTCCGCCCATCTGACCAACCCATCTATATCGTCCTGCAGACTGAGGCTACCCTCCTCGCTATTTACCACCCTACCAATTTTTGTATCATCCGCGAACTTACTGATCATACCCTTTACATTCATATCCAAGTCATTAATGTAGACCACAAACAGCAAGGGACCCAGCACCGATCCCTGTGGTACCCCACTGGCCACAGGCTTCCAGTCACAAAAACAACCTTCGACCATCACCCTCTGCCTTCTGCCACTAAGCCAGTTTTGTATCCAATGTGCCAAGGCACCCTGGATTCCATGGGCTCTTACCTTCTTGACCAGTCTCCTGTGCGGGACTTTATCGAAGGCCTTACTGAAATCCATGTATACCACATCCACTGCGTTACCCTCATCCACACACCTAGTCACCCCCTCAAAAAATTCAATCAAATTAGTCAGACATGATCTTCCCTTGACAAAGCCATGTTGACTATCCCTGATTAATCCTTGCCTCTCCAAGTGGAGACAAATTTTGTCCCTCAGGATTTTTTCCAATAATTTTCCTACCACTGATGTTAGGCTCACTGGCCTGTAGTTCCCCGGTTTTTCCCTACTACCCTTGTGTCTTTTTGGCTGCTGTGTAATATGTTTTATTTCATCTCGACCTCAGTACTATTGGATGATTGCAAGGTATATGCGCAAATAATGAGATTATTAGAAATCTCATTATTAGAAATGGGTTCATTTGGTAGGTTGAAATTTATATATTTTCTCTATTACTTAAAAAGAATAGGTATAAACACATGAAATAGCATGCTATGCTTAATGTTTTTGGAAAATGACTCCACCTCAGATCTTGTTTCTAATGCCCTTTTCTTGTTTTCTATTACTTTAGTTTTTGTTAAGATGTACATAGTACTTGCAATTATGCATTTGCATGTATACTATTAATGTTTTCCCCCCAGCCGATTTACTGTTCATTGCGAGTCTGTCCAGAAACAATGGTTGCACCACAGTCTTAGTGTGAACGTGGCCGTGTGTTGATGAAGAGTGCCCGTACCATCAGTATCCATGAACCACTGTTGGTCAAAAAAATTAGTACAAAAGCAAAATGCTGGTCATCTGAAATAAAAGCAGAAAATACTGGAAACACTCAGCAGGTCAGGCAGCATCTGTGGAGAGAGAAACAGAGTTAACGTTTCAGGTCGATGACCCTTCGTCAGAACTGGAATAATCTGGAGATTGAACAGGTTTTTAAGCAAGTGTAGGAGCTGGGAAAGGGGGGAGGGGAGGAAAGAACAAAAGGGAAAGTCTGTGATAGGGTGGAAGGCAGGAGAGATTAAGAGGCATTAAGAGATGGTGCAAGGCAAAAGGAGATGGTAATGGGACAAGTTAAGAAACAAAAGATGGCTCAAGATGAAGTGTAAATGGCGATGGCAGAATGAAAGACAGCTGCCATGTGGGAGAGAGAAAAATAAATAATAATAATAAATGTCTGTGTCAAACCTTCCAGTGCTAATGAAAGGTCATCGAGCTGAAACGTTAACTCTGTTTCTCTCTCCCCAAATGCTGCCTGACCAGAGTATTTCCAGCATTTTCTGTTTTTAACTTCATAGTATACGTGTTAGGAGCTAGAGTGCCTTGAAGGATGTTGACTCATCTTTGGGGTCAAATAATGGCTGTAAATTGCTCCAGTTCACTTGTGGTTTCGCACATCAACTCAAACCCTTTGATCAGATTACCTTGTAATCAATCCCAGTTTCTCTTAAGTCATTAGCTGTTTATACTAAGTAATTCTGCTTTAGTGTTACAAGCAATGTGGAATTGTTTGAGAAGCCTTGTTTTTTGGGGAAGGGGAAATCCTATTCAGGAAAGTTTTATGCAATGATATTTCTCATTTAATCTTACTGTACAAGTGCCTATTCTTCAACCCTTCCCACGTGTCACCAGAAAGGCATCTTTAACCCTGAAGCATGAAGTTTAACAGGTGATTTGTTTCTGGGCTTCCATATTCTCCTTTTTACTGTGTCAGCTGTGGCTCAGTGGGTCGCACCCTCGCCCCTGAGTCAGAAGGTCGTGGGTTCAAGTCCCACCCCAGAGACTTGAGCACAAAAATCTAGACTAACACTCCCAGTGCAGGACTGAAGGAGTGCTGCACTGTCGGAGGTGCCATCTTTTGGATGAGATGTTAAACCGAGGCCCCGTCTGCTCTCTCAGGTGGATGTAAAAGATCCCGCGGCACTATTTCAAAGAAGAGCAGGGGAGTTCTCCCCGGTGTCCTGGGGCCAATATTTATCCCTCAATCAACATCACTAAAACAGATTATCCGGTCATTATCACATTGCTGTTTGTGGGAGCTTGCTGTGCGCAAATTAGCTGCTGTGCTTCCCACATTACAACAGTGACTCCACTTCAAAAAGTGCTCCATTGGCTGTAAAGTGCTTTGGGACGTCTGGTGCTTGTGAAACATGCTTTATAAATGCAAGTCTTTTTCTTTTTTCTTTACTGTAGTTTTAGGCTGAGTTTCGACTCCAGTCAGAATCTAGTCGGCTGTGTAGCAAAGGTGCCACTTGAGTGGTCATGGTTCCTTGGTAATTTGTGGCATAATTCAGAGACAATACTTGTAAATCTCCGGGCCTGTATCTGTGCTTGTGTCTGTCTCTTTACACGCTAGAATTCTCTGTGGGGAAAAAAAATCTGGAGCTGGTGATGCTGGCAGAATTTATAGTGGCCTTAATCCTGTAACCTGGAATCGTTTTTCTTCCTGGCAATTATTATACAAATGTATCCATAATCAGCAGGCGGAATAAGTGTTTCTCCCCGGTTCCAGATAAACCAATTACAGGAAACTCTCTTTTAATAACCGGCACCTAAATATCCGGAAATCTCTCTTAACCGGCAAAATTCAGGAGTAAGTTCAATAAGTTTTTACTGTATATTCGTGGCCGTGTAACTGGGGTTCCTGCACCTGTGGCCGTGTAGCAGGGGTGCCTGGATCTGTGGCCGTGTAACCGGGACTCCTGCACAAGTGCCGTGTAACCGGGGCTCCTGCACCTGTGGCCGTGTAACCGGGACTCCTGCACAAGTGCCGTGTAACCGGGGCTCCTGCACAAGTGCCGTGTAACCGGGGCTCCTGCACCTGTGGCCGTGTAACCGGGGCTCCTGCACAAGTGCCGTGTAACCGGGACTCCTGCACCTGTGGCCGTGTAACCGGGGCTCCTGCACAAGTGCCGTGTAACCGGGACTCCTGCACCTGTGGCCGTGTAACCGGGGCTCCTGCACAAGTGCCGTGTAACCGGGGCTCCTGCACCTGTGGCCGTGTACGGGGCTCTCGTACCTTGGTAAATATACCTCTCTGTAATCCGGACTTTTTGATCAACCGGCACCACGTTGGTGCCGGATAAAAAAGAGTTTCCTGTAGTTGTTCCATAATTTTTGATCACTTCAAAGTGCTTTATTAAATTCAAGCAATTCAGTGCAGTTTAGTTATTTATTGTACGGACCATTGAAGTGGACATATTTGCACATCAAACTTTAAAATCAAAAATATTTTAATTTTGCTTACTTAGTTCGAACCAGGAAATTGGATTTTATTTAACATTATGCACTTTGCTTTTTGCGCTTGTATGATTAGAGAACTTTGCTTCACAATGGGACTGTAAGAGACATGAGTTGCTAGCTCAAACCCCTTGAGGATTGCAGTAACATTTCATTCCTAAAGAATGATACATTTTCAATAGATCCCAAATATCTTAAATTGAGCACTGTTCTTTGGTGCATTCCTTTTCTATAGTTCTCATTTTTACAACATTTGTCACAATAAACCACGCTACTCTTGCAGGTTTTGTCTGATTAGAAAGGCGGTGTGCAGCTTAACGGAAAACCTACCCAGTGCTGAAAGCCGCTGACTTAAAAACCATGGTTTAATGCAAAAAGTTAAACACAGTTATTTTAGCTAGCAGGTAACACTTGCACATCATCCCTGCCCATTGTGCATTGCCCCAGAAAATCCATGGGCTGCTGGGACCATTGTCTCTCTATTTTAAGAAAAGTAGTATTAGTCCTGTTCTGGATCAGTCCCTGAATAAATAATCTATTTTAAAGCAGCTGCATTCTTTTTGGCTTTAAAGAGTATTTATTTTAATAACGTGTACTGTGCATTGTAAAATGAGTTTGAAACACTGGCATACAATCATCAAGAGCTATACACAAACATTTTTTTAAGGTGGACCTCAAAAGTGTTTTCATATGAGAAATCTGTAGGGAAGCAGGATATGCCAAGGTCTCCTCTCTGCTGTCAGTGTGGGCATGTCCCTGTGGTATCTGCTGTAACCAGTTGGGGTATGTCAAGGTTGTCTCCCCACAGCACAATATGAACACATTCCTGTGATATCTGCTGCAGACAATTGGGTTATGTCAAGGTCTCCTTTACGCAGCACAGTGTGAACCCATTTGGAGGCATATAAAGAGATCCTTACAACAGCTTGCATTACATCGAATGTACAGCACGGAAACAGGCCATTCATACAGAAGAACATAAGACGCAGGAGTAGGTCATTTGGCCCCTCGAGCCTGCTCCGCCATTCAATAAGATCATGGCTGATCTGATCTTGGCCTCAACTCCACTTCCCTGCCCGCTCCCTATAACCCTCGACTCCCTTATCGTTCAAAACTCTGTCTATCTCCACCTTAAATATATTCAATGACCCAGCCTCCACAGCTCTCTGGGGAAGAGAATTCCGAAGATTCACGACCCTCTGAGAGAAGAAATTCCTCCTCATCTCCGTTTTAAACAGGTGTCCCCTTATTCTGAAATTATGCCCCCAGTTCTAGATTCCCCCACGAGGGGAAACATCCTGCATCTACCCTGTCAAGCCCCTTCAGAATCTTGTATGTTTCAATAAGATCTCCTCTCATTCGTCTAAACTCCAATGAGTATCGGCCCAACTGGTCCATGCACCACACAAGCCTCCGCCCATCCCTCTTCATCTAACACTATCAGCATAACCTTCTATTCTTTTCTCCCTCATGCGTTTAACTAGCTTCTCCTTTAAATGCATTTCTGCTGTTCACCTCAACCACTCCCTGTGGTAGCGAGTTTCACATTCTAACCACTCTCTTGGTAAAGAAGTTTCTCCTGAATTCCCTATTAGATTTCTTAGTGACGATCATATTTATGGGCAATGTTCCCTCTAACTTTTTTTCCGTGCGCGGTCCCTTTAAATTTTCTGTGGTTGCATGGTATCTTTACCAGCGGCAACAGCTGGTGAGCGGCCTGTGCGGGTCCTCCTTAGGGAGAATATTGTTTATGGCCCTTCGTTTTTGTCTCCCCCAACAAGTGGAAATATCTTCTCTACATCTACCCTATTAAACCCTTTCATAATGTTAAAGATCTTTACTAGGGCACCCCTCAGCCTTCTCTTCTAGAGTAAAGAGCCCCAGCCTGTTCATTCTTTCCTGTGGTGTGGAGATGCCGGAGTTGGACTGGGGTGGACAAATGTAGGAAGTTACACAACACCAGGTTATAGTCCAACAGCTTTATTTGAAATCACAAGCTTTCGGAGCGCTGCTCCTTCTTCAGGTGAAGTGGAGAAATGTATAAAGACACAGCTTATATAGTCAGAGAATCATGTCAGATGTTTACAGGTAACCTTTCCAACTGCCATTTATCACACCTCGGCAGAGAGATAATCACAGCAGTCAAAGGTGTGAATGGTGTCCAAACAGGTCAGTCAGGGAAACATTACATCAAAGAACAATGAGGTGGGGTCACAGGGGGTCAAATATTACAGATGCTGGGGTCTATGAAAAACAAAAAAACAGACAAGAAACATTTTTTTTGGCTGGAAAGGTTACCTGTAAACATCTGACATGATTCTCTGACTATATAAGCTGTGTCTTTATGCATTTCTCCACTTCACCTGAAGAAGGAGCAGCGCTCCGAAAGCTTGTGATTTCAAATAAAGCTGTTGGACTATAACCTGGTGTTGTGTAACTTCCTACATTCTTTCCTGTGTTCTGGTATCATCCTTGTAAATCTTTTTTGCACCTTCTCCAGTGCCTCCTATATCCTTTTTATAACATGGAGACCAGAACTGTGCACAGTCGCTCAAGTGTGATCTAAGCAAGGTTCGATTCAAGTTTAACATAACTTCTCTGTTTATCAATTCTGTCCCTCTGGAAATGAACCCCGTGCTTTTTTTTTTAATAGCCTTATTAACCTGCACTGCTACTTGTAGTGATTTGTGTACCTGTATCCCTAGATCCATTTGCTCATCGACCCCATTTAGGCTCTTGCTTGCCAAGGATTAGGTGGCCTTATTCTTTGTACCAAAATGCACCACCTCACACTTGTCTATATTGAAAATAATTTGCCAATTTCACACACAATGAAGGTATTCTCTGCAAGACGTAAAAGATCCTGCGGCACTATTTCGAAGAATAGCAAGGGAGTTACCCTGCCCTACCCTACCCAGGGGAGCAGTGCCCTGGCCAATATTTATCCCACAGTCAACATCACTAAAACAGATTATCTGGTCATTATCACATTGCTGTTTGTGGGAGCTTGCTGTGCGCAAATTGGCTGCTGTGTTTCCTACATTACAACAGTGACTACACTTCAAAAAGTACTTCATTGGCTGTAAAGTGCTTTGGGACGTCCGGTGATCATGAAAGGCGCTATAGAAATGCACCGCAGTCTTTCTCTTGTTAGCTATAGCAGTTCATAGGCTATTCTGAGCTTCTTTTGGGAAAGGAGGTATCCATAGCTAGAGTGAGAGTGCCTGGTTATTGGGGAATTTCCAGCTCATGTCGAAGGGGTTTGTTAACATTGTAATTGGACAGAAATCACCAGTTACACACTGAATCTTTGCTATAGTGTAGTGGTACTTGGGACGATGACTGATCAGCGTATTTTGTTTTTGTACTTTACTGTTGTGGCATTTCACTATCTTTAACAGGTAAGGGAACCTGCAAATGATGTAGCATAAATTATGTTTGGAAAGGTCAGTGAAATATTTGTTCTGTTCTCACATGGATACAATATATCTGTGTGCTACATGTAGTAAGTTTTACAAAGACGGTGAAAGATATTTTAATATGGCACATGGATGTTAAAATTTCATATGTCTTCTCCACACTATCTTCTAACGCTTTGTTTTAGTGGGCCACATAGCTGTGTATCGCGGAGTCTCGGGGACCAAGAAGCTCGAATCCACAAGCATAGGCAAAGTACTGCGGATGCTGGAAATCTGAAACGGAAAATGCTGGTAACAATCGGCAGGTCAGGCAGCATCTGTGGAGAGGGAAACAAAAGAAAAGAGAGACATCATAGAATGGTTACAGCACAGAAGGCCATTCGGCCCGTCGAGCCCGTGCCAGCTCTCTTCAAGAGCACTTCAGCTAGTCCCACTCCCCCGCCCTTTCCCCGTAGCCCTGCAAATTTCTTTCCTTCAGATACTTATCCAACTCCCTTTTGAAAACTGTGATTGAGTCTGCCTCCACCACCCTTTCAGGCAGTGCATTCCAGATCTTTAGCACTCGCTGCGTAAAAAAGTTGTTTCTTACGTCGCCTTTGGTTCTTTTGCCAATCACCTTAAATCTGTGGCCTCTGGTTCTCGACCCTTCTGCCAATGGGAACAGTTTCCCTCTATCTATTCTGTCCAGACCCCTCATGATTTTGAACACCTCGATCAAATCTCTCAACGTTCTCTGCTCCAGGAGAACAACCCCAGCTTCTCCACTCTATCAACGTAACTGAAGTCCCTCATTCCTGGAATCATTCTCGTAAATCTTTTCTGCACCTTCTCTTAAGGCCTTCATATCCTTCCTAAAGTGTGGTGCCCAGAATTGGACACAGTACTCCAGTTGGGGCCGAACCATTGTTTTATACAGGTTCATCATCATTTCCACACTTTTCTATTTATGAAGCCCAGGATCCCGTAAGCCTTTTTAACTGCTTTCTCAACCTGCCCTGCCACCTTTAACGATTTGTGCACACATACCCCCAGGTCTCTCTGTTCGTGCACCCTCTTCAGGATTGTACCGTTTAGTTTATATTTCCTCTCTCCGTTCTTTCTACCAAAATGTATCACTTCACACTTTTCTGCGTTAAATTTCATCTGCCCATCTCTCTGGCCTGTCTATGTCTTCCTGAAGTCTACCACTCTCCTCCTCACTGTTCACTATACTTCCAAGTTTTGTGTCATCTACAAATTTTGAAATTGTGCCCTGTACACCCACGTCCAAGTCATTAATATATATCAAGAAAAGCAGTGGTCCTAGAACCAATCCTTGGGGAACACCACTGTATACCTTCCTCCAGTCCAAAAAACAACCGTTCACCACTACTCTACTCCATTTCCTGTCACTTAGCCAATTTTGTATCCATGCTGCCACTGTCCCTTTTATTCCATGGGCTTTAACTTTGCTTGGGCTTTAACTTTGCTTGCAAGCCTATTATGTGGCACTTTGTCAAATGCCTTTTGGATATCCATGTACACCACGTCAACCCTCATCAACCCTCTCTGTTACCTCATCAAAAAACTCAATCAAGTTGGTTAAACACGATTTGCCTTTAATAGATCTGTGCTGGCTTTCCTTAATTAATCTACACCTATCCAAGTAACTGTTAATTTTGTCCCTGATTACTGTTTCTAAAAACTTCCCCACTACCGAGGTTAAGCTGACTGGCCTGTGGTTGCTTGGTTTATCTTTACACCCTTTTTTGAACAATGGTGTAACATTTGCAATTCTCCAGTCCTCTGGCACCACCCCCGTATCTGTGGAGGATTGGAATATTATGGCCAGTACCTCCGCGATTTCCGCTCTCAAATCCCTCAGCATCCTAGGATGCATCCCATCCGCTCCTGGTGATTTATCTACTTTAAGTACAGTCAGCCTTTCTAATACCTCTTTTATCAATTTTTATACTATCAAGTATCTCCACTACCACCTCCTTTACTATGTCTATGGCAGCATCCTGTTGGTGAGTATTCATTTAGTACCTCAGCCATACCCTCTGCCTGCCTGCATAGGTCTCCTTTTTGGTCCCTAATCGGCCCCACCCCTCCTCTTACTACCCTTTTACTATTTATATGCCTATAGAAGACTTTTGGATTACCTTTTATGTTGGCTGCCATTCTATTCTCATACCCTCTCTTTGCCCCTCTTATTTTCTTTTTCACTTCTCCAAACTTTCTATATATAGCCTGATTCTCAGATGTATTTCCAACCTGTCATACGCACTCTTTTTCTGCTTCATCATATTCTCTATCTCTTTCATCATCCATGGAGCCCTGGCTTTAGTTGCCCTGCCTTTCCCCCTAGTGGGAATGTATCTGAACTATTTCCTCTTTAAAGGCAGCCCATTGTTGCATTACAGTTTTTCCTGACAATCTTTGATTCCAGTTTACCCGGACCAGCTCCGTTCTCATCCCACTGAAATTGGCCTTCCCCCAGTTCAACATTTTTACTCTAGATTGCTCCCTGTCCTTTGCCATAGCTAATCTAAACATTATGATGCTATGATCACTATTCCCTAAATGTTCACCTACTGACACTTGCTCCACTTGACCTACCTCATTCCCCAGAACCAGATCCAGCAATGCCGCCTCCCTCGTCGGGCCAGAAACATTCTGATCAAGAAAGTTCTCCTGAACATACTTCAGAAATTCTTCCCCTTCTCTGCCCTTTACACTAATACGATCCTAGACTATATTAGGATAGTTGAAGTCCCCCATTATTACTACTCTATAGTTCTTGCACCTCTCTGTAACTTCTCTGCAAATTTGCTCTTCCATATCCTTCCCACTAGTTGGCAGCCTATAGAATACACCTAGTAGTGTCATGGCACCTCCTATTGTTTCTCAACTCTAGCCACATAGATTCTGTCCTTGACCCCCTCCAGGACATCCTCCCCCTCCAGGACATCCTCTCTCTCCAGTACTGTAACATTCTCCTTGACCAATACTGCCACACTACTTCCTATCTTTCCTGAACACTTTATAACCAGGAATATTTAATACCCAATCCTTTTTTTTGAGCCAGATCTCAGTTATTGCCACAACATCATATCCCCATGTGGCTATTTGTGCCTGCAGCTCACTTACCTTGTTTACTACGCTTTGTGCATTCACATACACACACTGTAAGCCCATCTTAGACCATCCTGTATTCTCTTAGTTTGACCCCACCTAATACCTTACTATTTCTTACTTTAGTGCTCTCTGCTCTCCCAGTCCTTTGAGCACTTTATTTCCCCTTTCTAATGTTACATCCTGGTGCCCATCCCCCTGCCAAATTAGTTTAAACCCTCCCCAACAGCACTAGCAAACCTCCCCGCGAGGATATTGGTTCCGGCCCTGTTGAGGTGCAACCCATCCGGCCTGTAAAGGTCCCACCTCTCCCAATGCCCCAGGAATCTGAAGCCCTTCCTCCTGCATCATCTCTCCAGCCACGCATTCATCTGCACTATCCCCCTATTTCTACACTCACTAGCGCTTGGCACCAGGAGTAATCCGGAGATGACTACCTTTGAGCTCCTACTTTTAAATCTCTTTCCTAGCTCCCTGAAATCTGCCTGCAGGAACTCATCCCTCTTTCTACCTATGTCATTGGTACCGATATGGACGCAACCTCTGGCTGTTCACCCTCCCGCCTCAGAGTGTCCTGCAGCTGCTCGGTGACATCCTTGACCCTGGCACCAGGGAGGCAACATACCATCCTGGAGTCACGTCTGCGGCTGCAGAAACTCCTGTCTGCTCCCCATACTATCGAATCCCTACCACTATTACATTCCCACCCTCCTCCCCCGCCACCCCCGGTATAGCTGAGCCACCCGTGGTGCCGCAGACTTGGCTCTGGCTATATTCCCCAGAGGAAACTTCGGCCCCCACCCGTACTTAGAACCGAATACTGGTTGGCGAGTGAGATACACTTGGGGGACTCCTCCACTTCCTGCCTGGTGGTCCACTTCTGCCTGGTGGTCACCCATTCCCTCTCTGCCTGCACACTCCTTATCTGCGGGGTGACCTTTGCCCTTGTCCAACAGCTATGAGGTTCTTGCTGCCTGTGTGGATGAGGGGAAACATAGAAACATAGAAGATAGGAGCAGGAGTAGGCCATTCGGCTCCTCGAGCCTGCTCCGCCATTCAGTGTGATCATGGCTGATCATCCAAATTCAGTACCCAGCCCCTGCTTTCTCCCCATACCCCTTGAACCCTTTAGCCTTAAGAAATATATCCAACTCCTTCTTGAATATATTTAATGAATTGGCCTCTACTGCCTTCTGTGGTGGAGAATTCCACAGGTTCACCACTCTCTGGGTGAAGAAATTCCTCCTCATTTCTGTCCTAAATGGCATACCCTTTATCCTTAGACAGTGACCCCTGGTTCTGGACTCCCCCGCCATCGGGAACATCCTTCCTGCATCTAGTCTGTCTAGCCCTGTTAGAATTTTATAACTTTCAATGAGATCCCCTCTCATTCTTCTAAACTCCAGCGAGTACAAGCCCAATCGACCCAATCTCTCCTCATACGTCATTCCTGCCATCCCAGGTATCAGTCTGGTGAATCTTCGCTGCACTCCTTCCATGGCAAGAACATCCTTCCTCAGATAAGGCAACCAAAACTGCACACAATACTCAAGATGTGGTCTCACCAAGGCCCTGTACAACTGCAGCAAGACATCCTTGTTCCTATACTCAAACCCTCTCGCTACAAAGGCCAACATACCATTTGCCTTCTTAACCGCCTGCTGCACCTGCATGCTTACCTTCAGCGACTGGT
Source organism: Somniosus microcephalus (assembly GCF_052327205.1). Classification (NCBI taxonomy): domain Eukaryota; kingdom Metazoa; phylum Chordata; class Chondrichthyes; order Squaliformes; family Somniosidae; genus Somniosus; species Somniosus microcephalus. Next base: position 51,884,442 of record NC_141011.1, read on the forward strand.
GCACAAGGACACCCAGGTCTCGTTGCACTTCCCCTTCGCCCAATCTATTGCCATTCAGATAATAATCTGCCTTCCTGTTTTTGCCACCAAAGTGGATAACCTCACATTTATCCACGTTTCATTGCATCTGCCATGCTTCTGCCCAATCACCCAACCTGTCCAAATCATCCTGGAGTTTTTTGGCATCCTCCTCACAGCACACACGCTCACCCAGCTTTGTGTCGTCTGCAAATTTGGAGATATTACGTCTAGTTCCCTTGTCTAGATCATTAATATATATTGTGAATAGCTGGGGTGCAAGGACTGATCCCTGCGGTACCCCACTAGTCACCGCCTGCCACTTGGAAAAAGACCCGTTTATTCCAACTCTTTGCTTTCTGTCTGCCAACCAGTTTTCTATCCAAGTCAATACCTTGCCCCCAATCCCATGTGCCTTAACTTTACACGCTAATCTCTTATGCGGGACCTTATCGAAAGCCTTCTGAAAGTCCAAATATACCACATCCACTGGTTCCCCCATATCTATTTTACCAGTTACATCCTCAAAAAATTCCAGTAGATTAGTCAAGCACGATTTACCTTTTGTAAAGGGTAAAGTCTGCAGGATGGATGAGCAAGCTGACTATGGTGGAGAAGGCCATTCAAGTTGGGGGAGTGAAAGGGAATGTAGTTGTGGTAGGGGACAGTATAGTCGGGGATAAATACTGTTCTCTGGAGCCGCGACCGAGAGTTCCAACGGTTCTGTTGCTTGCCTGGTGCCAGGGTTAAAGACATCTCCTCGCGGCTGGAGAAGAACTTGGAGGGGGAGGATCCAGTTGTCGTGGTCCACGTAGGAACCAACGATGCAGGTAGAATTTGGAATGAGGTTCTGCTGAGGGAGTTTGAGGAGCTAGGATCCAAATTAAAGAGCAGAACCTCAAAGGTAATAATCCCTGGATTGTTATCTGAGCCACGCGCAAATTGGCATAGGGACAAACAGATTAGAGGTTTAAATGCATGGCTCAAAGAGTGGTGTGGGAGGAAGGGGTTTCAGTTCATGGGGCACTGGGGAAAGTGGGAGCTGTTCCATTGGGACGGGCTCCACTTAAACTGGGCTGGGACCAGTGCCCTGGCGAACTGAATAACTAGGACAGTAGACAGGGTTTTAAACTAATGATGGTGGGTGGGAGGATTCAGGAAAGAGTAAATTTAAAAGCAGTGAGAGAAATGCCAAGGCTCCAGAGCTTTGGGTAAAAATAAGCAGAGTGGGTCAGGAAGGGACAGAGAGTAACAAGGGTAGTAAGGCATCAGTGACTAAGTTGACATCAGGGAAAAATAGAAATAAGTCAAAGTTAAAGGCACTATATCTGTGCGTGAAGCATTTGCAACAAAATAGATGAATTAATAGCACAGATAGAAATTAACAGGTTTGACCTAATAGCCACAACGGAGACGTGGTTGCAAGGTGGCCAAGGTTGGGAACTAAATATTCCAGGATATTTAACTTTTAGAAGAGATGGGCAAATGGATAAGGAGGAGGGGGAGCCGTGATAATAAATGATGGGATAAAGACAGTAGAGAGAAAGGATCTTAGCTCTGAAAATCAAGAAGTAGAATCAGTTTGGGTGGAGCTAAGAAATAGCAAGGGGCAGAAAACATTGGTGGGAGTTGTTAATAGGCTCCCAAACAGTAGTTGTAATGTAGGGCAGAGTATAAATCAGGAAATTAGAGGCGCACGTAACAAGGGTAATACAGTAATCATGGGGGACTTTAATCTACATATAGACTTGGCAAACCAAATATGCAGTAATAGTCTGGAGGACAAATTCATGGAATGTATGCAAGATAGTTTTCTAGATCAGTATGTTGAGGAACCAACTAGAGAACAGGCTGTTTTAGGTCTAGTATTGTGCAATGAGAAAGGGTTAATTAATAACCATGTAATAAAGGGGCCTTTAGGGAAGAGTGACCTTAATATGATAGTGATTTGAAAGTTTGAAAGTGATTTAGTTAAATCCGAAACTAGGGTCTTAAATCTAAACCAAGCGAAATACGTAGGTATGAGGGGCGAGTTGGATAAGGTAGATTGGGAAACTACATTAAAAGGTATGACAGTAGAGAAGCAATGGCTAGCATTTAAAGAATTAATACATAATTTACACCAAATATACATTCCTTTAAGGCACAAAAACCCCACAGAAGAAGTGGTCCAACCGTGGCTAACGAGAAGTTAAAGATAGTATTAGATCAAAGGAAGAGGCTTATAATGTTGCCAAAAAGAGTAGTAAGCCGGAGGATTTTAGAATTCGGCAGAGGAGGACCAAGAAATTGATAAAGAAAGGGAAAATAGAATATGAGAATAAACTAGTGAGAGACGTAAAAACAGACTGTAAAAGCTTCTATAGGTATGTCAAAAGGAAAAGATTAGCGAAAGTAAATGTGGGTCCCTTACAGGCTGAGACAGGAGAAATTATAATGGGGAATAAGGAAATGGCAGAGAAATTAGACAAATACTTTGTGTCTGTCTATACGGAAGAATACACAAAAAAACTTCCCGGAAATAGTGGAGAACCAAGGGTCTAGCGAGAATGAGGAACTGAAAGAAATTAGTATTAGTAAAAAAATAGTACTGGAGAAATTAATGGGACTGAAAGCTGATAAATCTCCTGGCCCTGATGGCCTGCATCCTGGGGTTTTGAAAGAGGCGGCTATAGAGATAGTGGATGCATTGGTTGTCATTTTCCAAAATTCCATAGATTTGAGAACGGTTCCTGCGGATTGGAAGGTGGCAACTGTAACCCCACTATTTAAGAAAGGAGGGAGAGAGAAAACGGGGAACTACAGACCAGGTAGTCTGACATCAGCAGTAGGGAAAATGCTAGAATCTATTATTAAGGATGTGGTAATAGGGCACTTAGAAAATAATAATAATAGGATTGGACAGAGTCAACATGCATTTATGAAAAGGAAATTGTGTTTGACGAATCTGTTAAGAGTTTTTTGAGATTGTAACTAGCAAAATAGATAAGGGGGAACCAGTAGATGTGGTGTATTTGGATTTTCAGAAGGCATTCAATAAGGTGCCACACAAGAGGTTATTAAACAAAATTAGGGCTCATGGGATTGGGGATAATGTACTAGCATGGATTGAGGATTGGTTAACAGACAGAAAACAAAGAGTAGGAATAAATAGGTAATTTTCGGGTTGGCAGGCTGTAACTAGTGGGGTACTGCAAGGATCAGTGCTTGGGCCTCAGCTATTCACAATCTATATCAATGATTTGGATGAGGGGACCAAATGTATTATATCCAAGTTTGCTGATGACACAAAGCTGGGTGGGAATATAAGTTGTGAGGAGGATGCAAAGAGACTTCAAGGGGATATAGACAGGCTAAGTGAGTGGGCAAGAGCATGGCAAATGGAATATAATGTGGAGAAATGTGAAGTTATCCACTTTGGTAGGAAAAATAGAAAAGCAGAGCATTTTTTAAATGGTGAGAGATTGGGAAAAGTTGGTGTTCAGAGGGACCTGGGTGTCCTTGTACACGAATCACTGAAAGTTAACATGCAGGTACAGCAAGCAATTAGGAAACAAATGTTATTTTGGCCTTTATTACAGGAGGATTTGAGTATAAGAGTAAAGATGTCTTACTGCAATTATATAGGGCCCTGGTGAGACCACACCTGGAGTATTGTGTATAGTTTTGGTCTCCTTACCTAAGGAAGGATATACTTGCCATAGAGGGAGTGCAACGAAGGTTCACGAGACTGGTTCCTGGGATTGGGGGGATTGTCCTATGAGGAGTGATTGAGTAGACTAGGCCTATGCTCTCTATAGAGTTTAGAAGAATCAGTGGTGATCTCATTGAAACATACAAAATTCTTGGAGCTTGACAGGGTAGATGCTGGGAGGATGTTTCCCCTGGCTGGGGAGTCTAGAACCAGGGGTCACAGTCTCAGAATAAGGGGTTGGCCATTTAGGACTAAGATGAGGAGAAATTTCTTCACTCAGAGGGTGGTGAATCTTTGGAATTCTCTACCCCAGAGGGCTGTGGAGGCTCAGTCGTTGAGTATATTCAAGACTGAGATCGATAGATGTTTGGATGTTAAGGGAATCAAGGGATATGGGATAGTGGAGTTCAGCTAGAAGATCAGTCATGATCTTATTGAATGGCGGAGCAGGCTTGAGGGGCCGAATGGCCTATTCCTGCTCCTATTTCTTATGTTCTTATCTTCTTTGAAATAGTGCTGTGGGATCTTTTACGGCCACCTGAGAGAGCAGACGAGGCCTCAGTTTAAAGTCTCATCCGAAAGACGGCACCTCTGACAGTGCAGCACTCCTTCAGCGCTGCACTGGAGTGTCAGCCTAGATTTTTGTGCTCAAGTCTCTGGAGTGGGACTGTGAACCCACAGCCTTCTGACTCGGAGGCGAGGGTGCTACCAACTGAGCCACAGCTGACGCAGAGTTAACGTTTCAGGTCGATGACCTATAACTCTCCACAGATGCTGCCTGACCTGCTGAGTGTTTTCAGCATTTACTGTTTTTACTTCAGTTTGAATCCATGTTCCTGTTAATTAACAGATCAAGTTGCTGTTTCTTTCAGATTTTGTGTTATGATCTGGGATCTATCTACCAAGGAGTCAAAGGTGCTAAAAACAGCTCTTTGCAAACACTCAGACCCACAAATTGAAACTGGACAGACCTGCAAATCTTCTATATATATATATATATATATATATATAAAAGGAATCGATCTGTCTGTCTGTCCTTCTGTCTGTCCTCGGGTGTGCGTCTGTCCAGCTATGCGCTCGAAAGTTATACAGCGTACCTACGCGCGCGTTACCTCCGAAGAAAGCTTACGCTTCCGGGTCGCTTGTAAGCGTATTTACTTTCGGTCAGACGAAAATTGTTCGCGCCTTATGCAAAAAACCTTCAAAATTAAACTCATTATCTGCTACTTAGCATTGATTGACTGACGTCAAGGTTCGACCAATCCTGTGCCGTCACGATTGACCAATCCTACAGTACGGTCCCCTGATGGTTGGCCAATCGTGTGTGCGTGGGCGGGACTAATCGTTTTCATCTCTGGGATGTGGCAGCCATTGTTTCACTGCCATTACTTCAGCTTCCAGCTCAAACTACTTTGATCATCCAGCTTTGAAAAAGTTAGTATCTCTTTTAAAAATAACATAAGATTTACCAAAAACCTTTTATAAGTACTTTCACTTTCATCTTTCAAGGTATAAAAAGGTAGAAATGTTGCCCGGCAGCAGATTCACAAAGGGACACAGACAGGGCCCTAAAGCCTGGGACTCGATTTAAAATGTTGCCCGGCACCAGATTCACAAAGGGACACAGACAGGGCCCCAAAGCCTGGGACTCCATTTAAACCGCCCGGCAGCAGATTCACAGAGGGACACAGACAGGGCCCAAAGCCTGGCACTCGATTTAAACTGCCCGGCCCAAAACAGCCCTGGCAAAGCCGGGCTCCCCCCAGCTAGTATATATATATATAAAAGGATTGATCTGTCTGTCTATCTGTCTGTCTGTACTTCGGTGTGTCTGTCCGGCTATACACTCGAAAGTTATAGAGCATACCTACGCGTGCGTTACGTCCAAAGAAAGCTTACCATTCCAGGACGGTCGTAAGCGTATTTACTTTTCGGTCGGACAAAAACTTCGCGCGTTATGCAAAAAACCTTCAAAATTAAACTCATTATCTGCTAATTAGCACTGATTGACTGACGTCAAGGTTGACCAATCCTGTGCCGTCACGATTGACCAATCCTACAGTTCAGTCACCTGATGATTGGCCATTCGGTGTGTGTGTGGGCGGGACTAATCGTTTTCATCTCGGGGATCTGGCAGCCATTGCTTTAACTACTTCCAGCTCAAAATCTGCTAATCCAGCTTCGAAAAAGTTAGTATCTCTTTTTAAAAATAACATAAGATTTACCAAAAACGTTTTATAAGTACTTTCACTTTCATCTATCAAGGTATTAAAAGGTAGAAATGTTGCCCGGCAGCAGATTCACAGAGGGACACAGAGACAGGCCCGAAAGCCTGGGACTCGATTTAAACCGCCCGGCCCAAAACAGCCCTGGCAACGCGGGGCCCCCCCCAGCTAGTAAGAAATATAAGTGCAAATAGGATTGAATTACCTGAGCTTGAAGGACTGGTTTCATCGGCTTTTTCTGGTCAACCTTTGGAAGTGACCCTGAGTTGCCCCAGTGTCACCAGACAGAAAGGTAAAATATTATGGCAAGTTACCTAGAGTGCCATTAATGTAATAAACAAACAATAATAGCCCTGCTTAATACACCAATAACTAAATGCTAATATTGTGAATATCAGTAAGACACTTTATACCTTGCGGTGCTCGCCCACCGCGGAACTGGTTTCACAGGGCTCAAGGGTTGTAGCCCAACAGCCATAGTTTGAGCAGCCCTGTTGTACTGAACCTGGTTCTGCAAAGTTAACTCTCTTAAATTTAAAATGTCCTTTTTATAACAAAATAACTAGTATGGTATCCACGAGAACATTTTCCAATTTTTCTGCACAGCTACGGCCCACCAAACACCAACATCACTAAAACAGATATCTGGTCATTATCACATTGCTGTTTGTGGGAGCTTGCTGTGCGCAAATTGGCTGCCGCGTTTCCCACATTACAACAGTTCACTTCAAAAAAGTACTTCATTGGCTGTAAAGCACTTTGGGATGGCGGGTGGTCGTGAAAGGCGCTATTGAAATGCAAGTCTTTCTTTCATCTTTCTTTCAAGGTTGTTGTTTACACGTTTGCTTCTTTAATTTCGAGCCTCACCCCGAAGGCAAGTGACAACCCAGAACAATTCCAGACCTGGGTTGAGTTTTATTTATTTGGGTTCATTTCAAAACTCTGTCGAATCTTTCCATATTATACTGTGCACTGAGATATTCATGGGTTACTCACTATAATACACAAGTTAGTTGGACTGAATAGTATTTGTCTACTCAGCATTTTCTAGCCTATAAAAAACTGTCGGCCAAACATGATCAATAATTACTGACTTCCCCATCACAGCTGGTGCAGTATAATTGCAGCCTGTGTGATGCCAAATTTCCTGGGAACATTTTAAACTTTGTTTTGAATGTTTTTAGTGTATTCGAGAGCTGACTGGACAAGTCCACTGTATGTGTTAACGTGAAGTTCAACTGGCATTCAGATGGCGCAGAGCTCCCTTTTCCCCAGCGGAGGAGTGACGTGTGAGCTGACAGTATAATTTCACGATGCATATGTGAGCCTCGGCAAGTTACACAACCGTAGGCGGGGGTGGGGGGTTATCACAGCCATGTCCATTTCCCGCCCCCTCCGATGCCTGCGTACATGCAATTCCAGCAGGGATTGTTGACAGAGGAATCAGGAGCATGAACCCTGGTTGGATAAAATCCTCTTCAGCCCAGGGGGGACTGAGTCCAGGTTGTAGTATCTCTGGGCACACCCTGCCTGAAATCTAACTTTGCATAAACCAGGGACTGAAGCTAGGCTCTTCCTGGTCTTAATGAATCAGCTGATCATTGGATAAACTCAATAAACTGTTGGGAGGAGCCTGCACTCACTATTCAAACCAATACATGTTTTTAAGGCTGCGTCTATTTGCAGCACCAGATTTCTCATTGGTCCCCTTGGAGGACAAGACACACCCAACAGTTTGTCTGCAATGTGTAATTTGATCCAGTCTTGCCAGTGAGCCTACAGAATGTGGAAGTATAGTTAGCTTAGTGAAGATCCTCTGTTAATAGTGTTCTGCAATTGTAATTATAGTTGTCCTTGGCTGGTAAAATAAAAGACTTTATACTCCAGTTCACTCTTTTTCCTGAGACCTGCATCATCTTGTGTTCATCTGTTATATATCTCTGTGATAACCTCATACAGTTGAAGCATACCTGGATGTAATGTATCCAATAAGAAATAGCGCCTTTCACAGTCACGGCACGACTGAAAGCACTTTACAGCCAATGAAGTACTTTTGAAATGCAGTTACTGCTGTAATGTAAGAAACACGGCAAAGCAAGGTCCCACAAACAGCAATGAAATAAACCACCAGATCATCAATTTTTTTTTAAAAAGGTGTTGATCGAGGGATAGATTTTGGCCAGGACACCGGGGAGAACTCCGTAGAAAGTTTTTTTGAACTAAGAAATGATGGATGAATTGCTGGTATTTGCAGCTATGTTACTGCTGGTAGAGGAGGGAACACTTTGAGGTGATTTGGAGTGTGTTTACGCCACAAATTTAGCATCAGTGGAAAGCGGTTTGCGCTTCACACTGAGACTAACTTTGTGTCTGTAAAAGTAAGGCCCGAGCGGACTCTGGAGCAGAGTGGTGAGAGACTGGAGGTGTGAGGTGCTTTATTCTGGTGTCCGATTGGGCCTTCACTTTGTGCTCCGTATTGCTCTCTGTGTGAAGGGGAAATTGCTTCTCACCAATGCTACGCTTGTAGTTTGAGTATCACACAAAAATCTGTTGGCACAACAAAGTGTATTTCATTAAGTCTGATTTTTCTTAGTGTATTGGTACCAATATACCTAATAAACTTGGTGGCAGCACTGATGTGACTATATACTGAAAGTTTGTAGCCAGTCGTCGTCTTAAGCAGTCCCTCGGAAACGAGGATGACTTGCTTCCATATTAAAAATGTGTTCTCAGGTGACTGATGAGTCCAATGTGGGACCTTCAGCCTCTGTCACAGGTGGGGCAGACGGTGGTTGAATGGGTGGGTGGGGTGCTTGGGTTGAATGCGTTCCTTGCGCTGCCTGCGCTTGGCTTCCGCTTGCTCCCGGCGAAGAGACTCGAAGTGTTCGGCGCCTTCCCAGATGCTTCTACTCCACTTTGTTCGGTCTTGGGCCAGGGACTCCCAGGTGTCGGTGGGGATGTTGCACTTTTTCAAGGAGGCTTTGAGGCTGGCCTTGAAGCGTTTCCTCTGCCCACCTGGGGCTCTCTTGCCATGTCGGAGCTCCGAGTAGAGCGCTTGTTTTGGGAGTCTCGTATCGGGCATGCGGACAATGTGGCCCATCCATCGGAGCTGATCGAGCGTGGTCAAAGCTTCGATGCTGGGGATGTTGGCCTGAGCGAGAACACTAACGTTGGTGTGCCTATCCTGCCAATGGATTTGCAGGATCTTGCGGAGGCAGCGTTGGTGGTACCTCGCCACTGCTTTGGGGTGCCTGCTGTACATGGTCCATGTCTCTGAGGCATACAGCAGGGCAGGTATCACTACTGCTCTGTAGACCATGAGCTTGGTGCCGGGTTTGAGGTCCTTGTCTTCAAACACTTTCCTCCTCAGGCGACCGAAGGCTGCACTGGCACACTGAAGGCGGTGTTGGACTTCGTCATCAATGTGTGCCCTTGTTGACAGTAGGCTCCCGAGGTATGGAAAGTGGTCCACATTGTCCAAGGCCTTGTCGTGGATTTTGACAATCGGGGGACAGTACTGTGTGGCGGGGGCAGGTTGGTAGAGGACCTTTGTCTTACGGATGTTTAGTGTAAGGCCCATGCTCTCGTACGCTTCGGTGAAGGTGTTGACGATGGTTTGGAGTTTGACCTCTGTGCGCAGACACAAGTGTCGTCGGCATACAGTAATTCAACGACAAAGGATGGGACGACCTTGGATCTGGACTGGAGGCGACGGAGGTTGAACAGTTTCCCGTTAGTTCTGTAAATTAGCTCCACTCCAGTGGGGAGCTTACTGAGGGTGAGATGGAGCATTGCAGCAAGGAAGATCGAGAAGAGCGTTGGTGTGATGACACAGCCTTGCTTGACCCCAGTCCGTACGTGAATTGGGTCTGTGGTGGAACCGTTGGTCAGGATCAGGGCTTGCATGTCGTCGTGAAGCAGGCGGAGGATGGTGACAAACCTTTGAGGGCAGCCAAATTTGAGGAGGACACTCCATAATCCCTCACGGTTGACAGTGTCGAAGGCCTTTGTGAGGTCAAAGAAGGCCATGTACAGCGGTTGGTGCTGTTCCCTGCATTTCTCTTGTAATTGACGCGAAGATGAAGATCATGTCCATTCTTCCCCTTAGTGGGTGGAATCCACATTGCGACTCTGGGAGGAGCTCTTCAGCCACTGGGAGAAGGCGATTGAGGAGGATTCTTGCAGTGACTTTCCCTGTGGCAGACAGCAGGGAAACTCCTCCTGTAATTACCGCAATCGGACTTGTCACCTTTCTTGAAGATGGTCACAATTACGGCATCTCTGAGATCCCCTGGCATGCTCTCCTCCTTCCAGATAAGAGAAATGAGTTCATGAATTCGTGCCAGTAGTGCTTCTCCACCATGCTTTAGTGCCTCGGCAGGGATTCCATCTGCTCCTGAGGCCTTGTTGTTCTTCAGTTGTCGGATGGCCTTTTCAACCTCATGCCGGGCTGGGGTTGTGCTGAGATGGTGGCGGGTAGCATGCTGTGGGATGGAGTTGAGGACACTCGCATCGAAGACAGAGTCGCGGTTAAGGAGATCTTCGAAGTGCTCCTTCCAGCGTGCACTGATTGCCTCTTTGTCCTTGATGAGTACCTCTCCGTTCTTGGCCCGCAGTGGGTGCTTGGGCCGTAGGTGGTCTTGACTGTGCTAAAGAATCCACGCATGTCGTGGTTGTCGGCTAGCTGCTGGTTCTCCTGTGCTTTCTCCACCCAGCACCTGTTCTTTAGGTCGCGAGTTTTTTGTTGGTCCTCCGGCCTTCAGGCGTCTGTAGAGCTGCTTTCTTGCTCTCAAGCTCTGTTGCTGTTTCCAGATCAGGAATGCCTTTAGTCGAGATAATGAATTACTGGGGTATATCTCAAAAGCTGGACACTACAGTGGCGACGAAGTGGAAACGGACTTACCTGCAATTCGGCAGCACCTCAAGGACATCGATTCCTCCAGCGTCCAGAATACTCAAGGAAGTAAGAGAAACTGTGGTTTCACCAGCTGGCCAAGCTGGTGACAGGTACTGCGCTAATCCTTCCTGGGCGTCAGGCTGGAGCTCCAGCGGCGGGCTCTACAGCGGAGACAGGCAGCGAAATCGGAGGCAAGCAATAACGGACTGGGAGGGTGCACTCGAGAGACGGCCGGCGCGGCAAGCAGGTCAGCGTTTAGACCTCCGTCGGGAACGAGTCTCCAACAGTGAATAAACGGAAACCACAGTAAAACAGCGTTGTTATCGGTAGCAGCGGCGGGAAAGCGCGGGAAGCGCCATATCGTTGCTACAGGGCTGTTACGAAATTTAATCACTCCAGCCAAACCAAAGGACAAGACTTTTAAAGAAATTGTTGATACCCTGCAGGAGCATTTAAACCCAACACCGCTGCTGATAGCGGAACGATTCAAGTTCTTCAAGAGAAATCAACACAAGAATGAAAGTAACGCTGATTACCTAACCGAATTAAGAAAGCTATCAAAGTACTGCCAATTCAGAGCAGGACTATCGGATTATCTTCGAGACAAATTTGTTTGCGGTCTCTTAAGTGAAGGAACACAAAAATGACTGCTTTCTGAAAAAGATTTAACATTGGACAAAGCTTTCAGTATGGCTGTATCATACGAAGCAGCAGCAAAAGGAGCTGCAGAGATACAACAAGAGACACAGGACTTCGGCACCCATAAAATGACACAGGAGTTCGGAAGATGTTATCGCTGCGGCAGATCCACCCATAACCAGAGGGACTGCTGGTTCAAGGGCAAAGCATGCAGGCAATGTGGTAAGATTGGACACATTGCACGGGTATGCCAATCTGGACAAAATAAATCCACTGACAGAAAACAAAAAATCAATAAAGAAAAGTACAGGAAGAGACTAAGCTGTCTCAAATTACATAATGTACTTGCCAAAGAGGATTACCAAACCATTTGGGTTACCCTCACAATAGCAGGGTCCCCAGTTAAAATGGAGCTAGATACAGGATCGGCTCTAACCGTAATAAATCGACGAGATTACGAGAGGCTATTTTCGCATATACCTCTAAAAGACACATCCATTATCTTAAAAACATATACGGGGCAGAAAGTCTACCCCAAAGGAAAAATAAGGGTGCCTGTGGTATACAACGGCAAAGAAATACAAAAGTTGTATTTATACATTCTACAAGATGGTGGTCCACCGTTGTTGGGACGTGAATGGATAAGGAAGATACGTTTAGACTGGCACTCCATTCAGGCACTGACGGTGACCAGTAAGGAAAAAAACAATGATGACATCATACCTGAACGATTAAAAGACATCTTGGCCAACGCCAAAGAAGTGTTTCAAGAGAAACTAGGAACCTTGAAAGGCATCACCGCCTCAATAAAAGTGGAAGATACAGCAATTCCAAAATTTTTTTAAGGCAAGACCGGTGCCATACGCAATACGTCCGGCAGTCGAGGCAGAGCTGAAGAATTTGGAAAAGGCAGGCGTATTATCCAAAATAGATTGGAGCGAATGGGCAACACCCATCGTTCCAGTCATGAAAAAAACATTGAAAAATAACTCTGAGGAACAGAAAAAAATTCGCATCTGTGGGGACTTTAAGGTGACTGTAAACCCGGTCCTTCACACGGTACAGTATCCTCTTCCGAGGATAGAAGATATTTTCGCCTCACTATCCGGAGGGAAACGTTTCACAAAAATTGACTTGGCACAGGCATATCTACAGATGGAGGTTGAGGAGACCTCTAAAAAGTATCTCACAATAAACACACACAAAGGCCTGTACCAGTACAATCGACTGGTTTTTGGAATAGCATCAGCCCCAGCTATCTGGCAAACAGCTATGGAGCAAGTCCTGCAAGGGATTCCGGGGACTCAATGCTACCTGGACGACATCCTTATAACAGGAGAAAACGACAACGAGCACCTTGCCAATTTGGAGCAGGTGCTCACTAGGCTGAAAGAACGGGGCCTACGAGCAAATCGCCCCAAGTGCGAATTTTTCCAAAATCAGATATCATATTGTGGCCACATAATTAATAAGGAAGGGTTGCATAAGTCACCTGAAAAAATTGAAGCAGTTATAAAAGCCCCAGCACCTGAAAATGTTTCACAATTAAGGTCATTCCTGGGATTAATAAATTACTATCATAAATTTTTACCGAACTTATCAACTATTCTACACCCTCTTAATGATCTTCTACAGACAGGAATGATTTGGAAATGGAACGAAGACTGTAAACGTGCCTTCCATAAATGTAAAGACTTAATCACATCCGAGAAAATTTTGGCTCATTACAACCCATCACTACCAATCAGACTGGCGTGCGATGCATCCCCTTACGGCATAGGAGCGGTATTGTCCCATAGATTCCCTGATGGCTCGGAACGGCCGATAGCTTTTGCGTCACGCTCGTTGAACTCAGCTGAGCGTAACTATGCCCAGATAGACAGGGAAGCACTCAGCCTGGTATGGGGAGTGAAGAAATTCAACCATTACCTACACGGACAAAAATTTACCTTGCTGACTGACCATCAACCCCTCATCTCCATATTCAACCCTAAAAAAGGTGTCCCCATTATGACGGCACAAAGACTACAGAGGTGGTCCCTTTTTTCTAGGGGCACACCAATACAACATTGAATACAAAGGGTCAAAACAGCATGGGAATGCTGACAGTTTATCACGCCTACCGTTGCCAACGATAGAAGAGGCACCTACAGTAGACCCAGTAGAGATATTCCACTCTACCATAGTGGAATGTCTACCGGTGACAAATTCTGCCATTGAAAGGGAGACAAGAAATGACCCTACTCTCTCACGGGTCTATGATTTAACAGTGAAGGGATGGCCAGCACATGGCGAACCACTGTTGCCAGCATTCTCGCAAAGAAGAGAACAGCTGTCAGTGTGCCGAGGAACCTTGATGTGTGGATCCAGAGTGGTGATTCCACCAAAACTCCAGGATAAAGTACTAAAGGAGCTTCACGAGGGGCATCTGGGTGGAGTGAAAATGAAGAACCTAGCTAGGGCGTTTGTATGGTGGCCAGGTATCGATGGAGACATCGAAGACATGACCAAGAGCTGCCTAGGATGCCAGAAGGTCCAAAATGCTCCGCCACAGGCCCCTCTACATCCATGGGAGTGACCCTCATCTCCCTGGCAAAGGGTGCACATTGACTTTGCTGGTCCATTTTTGGACTCAATGTTCTTAATCGCAGTTGATGCACAGTCCAAGTGGCCGGAGGTAATAAAGATGTCCTCCACCACCACGGAAAAAACCATCACAGTATTAAGGACCATATTTGCCAGGAATGGGCTGCCGGAGCAGATATGTTCTGATAATGGACCGCAATTTGTGTCCGAAGAATTCAGAAAGTTCTTAAAGAACAATGGGGTAAAGCACTACACGTCCGCCCCATACCATCCCGCCACCAATGGATTGGCTGAAAGGTTTGTCCAGACCTTCAAGAAGGCCATCAAGGCCATGGGTAATGAAGACATAAAACTTCAGCACAAGGTGGATAACTTCTTATTTGCATATAGGAATGCAACGCATATGGTTACTAACCAAACTCCCGCCATGATGTTCTACAATAGAAACCTAAGATGCCGGCTGGATTTGGTCAAGCCCAACGTCCGAAGGGACGTGGAGAACCGGCAGTTTCAGGGCATGAATGAAAGGCCAACTAGGGCCTTCCAGATAGGCCAACCGGTTTTGGCCCGGGACTACCGTACCGAGAAATGGCAGCCTGGAACTATCTGCACACGATTAGGACCACTGATGTATACCGTGGACATCGGAGACAGCATAATAAGGCGCCATGCTGACCAAATCATCAAGTCATCCGAAAAGGGACAACCTACACCACCACTCTATACATCTAACGATGAAGTAGAGATACCCATATCTACCTCCGATCCGGTGATACTGGAGCCCGATGAACCCGACACTGGCCTTCAAGCCGAATCAGCCTTGCCAGAAGAACCTACTACACCACCAGAAACTACTACACCCCCGAGGCGTTATCCGGACCGAGTCAGGAAGCCTCCTGAGAGACTAACTTATAATTAATTAATACAGCAATGTATATTACTTTGCATATAACATGTAATTAATAATTACTTAAAATATGATGTACTAGTTAGCTAGAAGGGGAGGAATTGTGGTGTATGTGCCTTTAAGAGCAATTATGGTGTATGTGCCTTTAAGAGCCCCAGGTGTGCGTAATGCCGGTAATTGCCACTTGGGCTATATAAGCCTGTGTATTGTGTATATCCTTTAGAAACCTCTCCCCCCCCCCCCCCCCCCCCCCCCCCCAGACTTGCTTAGTAAATACCTATGAACCAACTCCTGTCTTCAGTGTCTTTATCTACACACGGACACTACAGGGGTTATAGAGGATAACTCTGAAATCTTGAGCACTGCGATTAGCAAATGGGGTTTGGGATTGTATCAGCAGAGGAATGGAGTAGAAATCCGAAAGAGATTTATTGCTGTGTCAGGCATTGGTCATAGGCAATCTCTGGGGTACAGTGTGCAGTTCTTGCCACCTAATCACAGGAAGGATATCATAGTCTATTCTGCTCCTAATGCTGACCTCTCTGGATCCTTCAATTCCTCCTGGGCTATTTTGATCTGATTCATTGACCCGGAATTTGCGGTCGGCGGTGAAGCAAAGGCGTTTGCCGCTGGCCCCGCAGTAAGCTTCGCACAAAGATCTCGCCGTCTCTGTTGGGAAGTTTGGGTTTTCCGACGCGTAATTCAAATCAGTGGAGTTTAGTGGGGATCCCTAATGCGAGCTGCAGTGACGTCACAAGCTGTCTAAGCAGCCAATCAAAATGCAGAATTCTCACAGGCAGCGAACAAGGAAGTGAGTAAGCGCTTAAAATTCTAACTTTTTATAAATGTAAGAGAGAGCAAAACAAAGATTGGGGCTCTCGCACGGGGAAAAGGCAAACCTGAAATAACAATGAACCAACGAGATTCTTAAAAATTTAAAATTTTTATTAAAATGGATAAATTTCACACTGCACAAAATTAAAATGAGCTTTCCAGGGCTGTAACCTTTCTTTAGCAGTCAATACGCGGTGAGAACCCCAGTTACACCTCATCCCTTTGGGTTTAACTTTTAGTGGGGAATTTAACAGCGTACTTGCCATGAAAGGGCCGAAGTTTCCGTAAGTTTCCTTGATTTGAGAGATTTCACTGAATGCCGGCTCTGCGCGTGGGTGGGGAGGGGGTCCACAGCGCGGGGGTGGGGAGGGGGTCCACAGCGCGGGGTGGGGAGCGGGGTCCGCAGTGCAGCTTGTGGAGGAGCAGCGAATGACTGACCTCAACTTCAGGATTTCATGCACCAAATCCCGAAGTTGCAGTCAGTTTCAAAGGCGGAATGGCGGCAAGCGCTGCTGGCTCGCTGTCACAGAATCACAGAAACCCCACAGTGCAGATAGAGGCCATTTCGGCCCATCGAGCCTGCACCGACACATATCCCACCCGATCCCCGTAACCCCTACACCAACACATATCCCACTCTATCCCCGTAACCCCACGTATTTAATCCCCCTAACACTAAGGATCAATTTATCATAGCCAATCAACCTAACCCGCACATCTTTGGACTGTGGGAGGAAACCGGAGCACCCGGAGGAAACCCACGCAAACACGGGGAGAATGTGCAAACTCCACACAGACAGTCACCCGAGGCCAGATTCGAACCCGGGTCCCTGGCGCTGTGAGGCAACAGTGCTAACCACTATGCCACCGTGTCCTCCCGACTGCAAATCCTGGGCCATTGTCTTTACTTTCTTCCAGTGTGCAATATTTTACACTCATCCGTATTGAATTTCAACTCCACTTACTTCATTTATCCAACTTGTATCTGCCGTCCCCCACCCCAAGTTTGGTCTGGGGGTTTGGATTGATCTGCTTGTGAATACGAGTTGTTTGAATGTAAATTCGAGGGAGTGGGGGGGGTCTCCACGCTGAATCCTGGGGCACTCCACACAGTCCTTCCCTAACCAGTACCCGCTGCTGCTTCTCATCAGCCGGTTCATTATTTGTTCTCGGGCTTTTTTTTCCTCTTGATGTTCTGCCACTTTAAGCTGGAGTAGCTGCTTTTCATGAAGATTTTAGGGAACTGTTGGGCCATAACATCGTAGGGTTTTCCACAGTCCATTAGGGATGTAATGTCCTTAAAAACATCAAGAAGGCGAGTCACACAGGAGTTTGCCCTCCTGAAATGGTGTTGGCTGCTGTGAGCTGCTTATTATCACACAGCTAATGCACAGCTTTGGGTACTTTTTTGGTTTCACAGAATCCAGATTTAATTGTATAGTATAGCAAAATACTGCGGATGCTGGAAATCTGAAATAACAACAGAAAACGCTGGAAAAAACTCAGCAGGCCAGGCAGCATCCGTGGAGAGAGAAACAGAGTCAATGTTTCAGGTCAAAACCCTTCTTCAGGACTGAGAAAAAAGCAGGCAATGAAACGGATTAAGAAGCAAGTTTGGGAGCTGGGAAATGGGGGAGGGGGATGAAAGAACAAAAGGGAAGGTCGGGAGAGGTGAAGAGACATTAAGAGATATTCAATTGAGTTCAACAATTTCAGACCATAACCTCGGCCCCTATCATTTTATATATTTTTTATCCACACTTTTGGTTTGTGCCTTTTCCTTTTTCTCTCTCCCACATGGCAGCTGTCTCTCACTCTGCCAGCGCATTTCACACTTCATCTCGAGCCATCCTTTGTCTCTTTACCTGTCCTATTACCATCTCGTCTCGCCTTGAATATCTCTTAATGTCTCCTCACCTCTCAGACCTTCCCTTTTGTTCTTTAATCCCCTCCCCCATTTCCCAGCCCCCAAACTTGCTCCTTAATCGGTTTCATTTCCTGCTTTATTCTCAGCCCTGACGAAGGGTCTTCGACCTGAAACGTTGACTCTATTTCTCTCTCCATGGATGTTGCCTGGCCTGCTGAGTCTTTCCAGCATTTTCTGTTGTTGTTCCAGATTTAATTGTGTCCGATGCAGCAATCCTGCCTATGCATCACCGTCCTTTAGTTAAAGCTGTTTGTCTTTCATGTGCAAAGGGCAATTCCAGTTTGCACATCAGCAATTCTGTCCTGCCCACGTGTTTATGTGGTCTGATTTTAAGTTGTATCTAGGTTTGTTTTTTGACTGAGCGTAACTTTTTGAAAAGAAGGTGTTGCAGGTATGTTGTAAAATTTGGCAGTGATTTGGAAAGCCATTCCTCAATTATATGCTTCTATCAATTCATAATCATAATCATAATCAACTTTATTGTCATTGTTAGTGCACAAGTGCAGTACAACGAAATGTAGGCTTGCAACATAAACATAACCATAATAAAGTGCATTGGCAGATGTGCAGGCTTTAGAGTTTATTTGTGGAGTTCAGTAGGATGACAGCCCTGGGAAAGAAGCTGTTCCTAAATCTGGTCGTACGGGTGCGAATGCATCTGTAGCGTCTCCCAGATGGCAGGAGGGCGAACAGACTGTGGCTGGGGTGGGTAGGGTCTTTGATGATGGACCGTGACCTCCGTAAACAGCGTTTCTGGTATATGTGCTCTATGGTCGGTAGCTGGGTGCCGGTAATGCGTTGGGCAGTTTTGACTACCCGCTGCAGGGCTTTCCGGTCATAGTAGCTACAGCTGCCATACCATACTGTGATACAGTTCGTCAGGATGCTCTCTATTGTGCAGCGGTAAAAGTTAGAGAGGATCAGGGGTGACAGGTTACATCCCTTCAGCCTCCTTAGGAAATATAGGCGCTCCTGGGCCTTCTTCACCAGAGAGGAGGTATTGAGGGACCAGGAGAGGTCTTCCGTGATGTGGACTCCGAGGAACTTAAAGCTGTCCACCCTTTCCACCACAGCCCCATTGATTTGGATGGGGGTGTGACTTCCGCCTTTAGACTTCCTGAAGTCCACAATGATTTCTTTGGTTTTCTTGATGTTAAGGGCCAGTTTGTTATCGGCGCACCACTTCACGAGATGCTGGACCTCCTCCCTGTAGGCTGACTCATCGTTGTTGGTGATCTGGCCTACTACCGTGGTATCATCCGCAAACTTGATGATGGTGTTGGAACCATGAACAGCCACACAGTCGTGGGTGAAGAGGGAGTAGAGGAGGGGGCTCAGCACACATCCTTGTGGGGCCCCCGTGTTCAGGGTCAGGTGGGGGGAGGTGTGGTTACCTAATTTGACAGACTGGGGTCTGTTTGCTAGGAAGTCCAGGGTCCAGTTGCAGATTGGACAGATAGATGGCAAGCACCACAGTATCACACCCTGCAGAGACCTGCCATAGCCTAAAAATTAGAGCGAGACCTTTCGGGAGTGAAGTTAGGAAACACTTCTACACACAAAGGGTGGTAGAAGTTTGGAACACTCTTCCGCAAACGACAATTGATGCTCGATTAATTGTTAATTTTAAATCTGAGATTGATAGCTTTCTGTTAACCAAAGGTATTAAGGGATATGGGGCAAAGGCAGGTATATGGAGTTAGGTCGCAGATCAGCCATGATCTCATTGAATGGCAGAACAGGATCGAGGGGCTGAATGGCCTCCTCCTGTTCCGATGTTCCTAGAGAGAGAGTCATAGCTTAGCCTGTCAGTTCAAATTCACATAGTATACATTTTTATGTCTTGTATGATGGTGTTGTTCCATTATTGCCCAACATTGTCCATCTCTTTACAAAAAAAGACTTGCATTTATATAGCACCTTTCACATCCCAAAGCGCTTTAAAGCCAATGAAGTACTTTTTGAAATGTAGTCACTGTTGTAAACTAGGGCTAAATCTTGAGAACATTGATCCTCTCTCATGAGTTAAATCTGTTTTTGATGGGAGGTGGGGATAGGAATTTTTGATAACATGCACCATATATAAGAATGAAGAATTGGAGATGTTGCCAGCAGCATTGGTAAAACATGCAACAATACTGGCCAGACTTTTGCGACACTTCAGTACGAAATAAATCTTCAAAGTTGCAGTTAACAAGTGTGGGAACAATTGGCAACAAGAGGCTCGCAATTAAAATGTGCCTGGTGTGCTAAATTGATGTTTGGTGCCACCATGTGGTGAAAACAACAAACATATCTACCTCATCTTTCGATTAGGCTTTTCGACTCAGCATTGAGTTCAACAATTTCAGACTATAACCCCTGCCCCCATTTTTCAGGCTGTATGATTCTGCCATCCCCATTTGCAACATTCAATCTTTCCTGTCTCCTACCCTAGCACAGACTATTCCTTCAGATCCTCCCCATCCCCCCTCTCCCTGCCTCTGCACCTGCTTAATATCTGTTACATCGCCAGCTTTTTCCTAGTTCTGAAGAAGGGTTTCGACCTGAAACATTAACTCTGTTTCTCTCTCCACGGATGCTGTCTGGCCTGCTGAGTGCTTCCAGTATTTTCTGTTGTTAAAACATATCCACCTTTTATTTCCTAAAATGCAACTTTAAAATGCAGCATATCCTTTCAAACAGGGACCGGGACAGGGTGGGGGTGGATCTGTCAAACAGGGACCGACAGGGTGGGGGTGGATCTGTCAAACAGGGACCGGGACAGGGTGGGGGTGGATCTGTCAAACAGGGACCGGGACAGGGTGGGGGTGGATCTGTCAAACAGGGACCGGGACAGGGTGGGGGTGGATCTGTCAAACAGGGACCGGGACAGGGTGGGGGTGGATCTGTCAAACAGGGACCGGGACAGGGTGGGGGTGGATCTGTCAAACAGGGACCGGGACAGGGTGGGGGTGGATCTGTCAAACAGGGACCGGGACAGGGTGGGGGTGGATCTGTGAGGTCATTAGATTTCTGTCCATCAGTCAGATAATATTTCTGTATTTTTTCCATATTTAGAAATTTACTCGCATATTCTTTCTGTTGCTATCTCTATTTATAAACATGTTTTCTGCAACGATGGTGTTGTTTTTCTTTGGGTAACTGACACCATCTTTTGGAAGTTAGGACGGGGGTTTGCAGAGCGCCTGCCCATGTGGAAAAGGTTGGAAGCCACTTATTGAGGACGCTCGCTGCCTTCCTGTCAAATACAGCTTTTGTTTGCATGAACCAGACTGATTCATAAGCACCAAAGTTACAAAAGTGTTACGAGTGGAAGTAAAATAATTTTTCATGGGGCGGCAAATTTTCTGCTTATTACACTCCTTGTGTATTTTGCACTTCAAAAATTAACTCAATTTACCCCTTTTAATTTAAAATAAATAAATAACATTGGGAAAAGAGAAAAGTTTTGATGGGACTGAGTCATTTTGACAAAACCGCGGAAAATATTTTGCAGTTGCAAGGCCACGTTACATCCGTGTGGATAAAATCATACTCACAGAATCACAGAAACCCCACAGTGCAGATAGAGGCCATTTCGGCCCATCGAGCCTGCACCGACACACATCCCACCCGATCCCTGTAACCCCTACACCAACACATATCCCACCCTATTCCCGTAACCCCACGTATTTAATCCCCCTAACACTAAGGGTCAATTTATCATAGCCAATCAACCTAACCCGCACATCTTTGGACTGTGGGAGGAAACCGGAGCACCCGGAGGAAACCCACGCAAACACGGGGAGAATGTGCAAACTCCACACAGACAGTCGCCCGAGGCCGGATTCGAACCCGGGTCCCTGGCGCTGTGAGGCAACAGTGCTAACCAGTATGCCACCGTGCTGTTTATTATTAGCTTGTGTCTCTCGATTGACATTAGCAGATTGAAAGACAATCCAGCTGGAAAATCAGTCGAGGTAATTTGCACTTTAATCTCAAATTAATCGCCTTGAACAACATAATTGTCGGTTAAAAAAAAAATCAAAAGCCATGAATGCAACAAATCCTCAATAAAATGAGAAATGCTGGAGATGGACATCAAGCCTGTTGGCATCTGAAGGAGAAAAATTGGTGAAGTTTTTGAGTAGGATCCTTAATCCAGAGCTCGCCACCCAAACCTGCCTCTTTCAGATGCTGATGGAGTTACTGTGCTTTCTGTTGGTTGCCTTGCTGTGCTTTTCTCCATAGTCCAGCATTAGTCAATGATAATGCATACAAACACGTACAGTATTAGTCTGAAAATAAGGAACATTGTATTGAACCTACTGTGTTCCCAGGTAAATACCCATTTGCAAAAACAGCTAAGGGACGCACCTCTAACTTTGAAGCTTTTAGTCAGGAGTTTATCTCCCTAAGTCTGCTCATTAAGAGCAAGTCGGTGCAAACTGGCTGTAATACTTTATAGAGAAGTTGTCAATTTTAGGAGCCATCTCTCCTAGAATTACTTGTAAGTGCAGCTATGCCCACATTTGGTTCTGTTTGGCACATTGAGAACCGACATATTACTGCGTCTGTTCTTATTGGAACAGCTGCGGTTTTGAGCAAAATGCAGTAGGAAATCTCTTTACCGGTATCATATATGGAGTTGACATCGATACTCTGAGCTTTAGGGCAGTATTTGCCAGCTGGCAAGCAACCAGACTGGCCATGGTACATAAAACAGTCCTATTCTGGCTTAGCATTTGTTATGGATTAAAAGTGAATGATTATAACCTCCATTTTGTTCTCTTCAACCCCTCTTCTCTTCTCCCCTCCACTGTTTAATTAGCCAGAAATACTACAAGGCAATGTTACATGGCCAGATTTTAACATTTGTGTAATAATTAGGAGTAAGTATTTTTGCTATAGAACACTGTTTTCTGTATGTTTTCAGAATAATCTATTCGCCCCCAACAGCCCCCCGCCCCCCCACTTTGAGGTTCTCTATAGCAGAGCAGAGTCTTTACTCAAAAAACAGTGGTGATGTACTGCTGTATTTTACTACACCTGTCCTGTGAACATAGCATCATAGAATGATGCAGCACAGAAGGAGGCCATTCGGCCCATCTTGACTTTAATTACAGGTAGACTATCCTTTATCCGAAAACCTTGGGACCAGCCGTGTTTCGGTTTTTGGAAAATTTCGGATTTCAGAAGGTATTTTATAAGACTGGGAAATTTGTGGGGGGTCGTCGGGGGGTCGGGGTGGGGGTCGGCGGCGGGTCGGGGTCGGCAGGGGGTAGGCGGGGGGTCGCCCGGGGGTCGGGGTCGGCGGGGGGTCGGTCGGGGGGGGGGGGAGAAAAGAATATCGGACAGGCCGCTACAGCTATCGGACGGGCCGCTGTATTGTTGGGTTCACTCTCCCGGTACCTCCTTCACACTGCCCGGCTTGGCCTGCAATCTCCTACCCAGGAGGGAACTCTGTGACCCTCTGCCCTGCTCAGCGTAAGTCGTGCACCACTCTGGTCATGTCGTGTGCATGACTTACGCTGAACGAAAAAACTTTTGGTTTTTAGAGGTTTTCGGTTTTCGGAAGTTCGGATAAAGGATAGTCTACCTGTACTTCCGACCTTTTACTGGCCGGTCAGGAGCTGAATTCTTTTTAGTGCTGTTCTTGGTGCCTTCTCCAGTGCCAGTAGGTAAATTTGATGGAATCTGCATTTTACCGAGGGGCAATGGGGACAGAGGAAGGGGACACCCCAAAATGAGGTGATTCCTGCAAAACTTGACTACTCAATAAGTATGTATTGGCTGGCGGTTGTGATGGATGAGCCTGTGCACCCATGTCAGCACAGCTCGCCCACCTTGCTTCTGCTTATTTACAATATCTGGACCCTAAAAAGGAACCTTTCAACTAAGTATCACATTGAAAGAAAGGAATCCCATTAAAATTGTGGAATAAAGAACGAACTTGCATTTATATAGTGCCTTTCATGCCCAGTGTCTACTTAAGAACATAAGAATTAGGAGAGGAGTAGGCCATATGGCCTCTCGAGCCTGCTCCGCCATTTATTAAGATTGTGGCTGATCTTCGACCTCATCTCCACTTTCCCGCCCGATCTCCATAGCCCTTGATTCCCCTCGAGTCCAAAAATCTATCGATCTCAGCCTTGAATATACTCAACGACTGAGCCTCCACAGCCCTCTGGGGCAGAGAATTCCAAAGATTCACAACCCTCTGAGTGAAGAAATTTCTCCTCATCTCAGTCCTAAATGGCCGACCCCTTATCCTGAGACTATGCCCCCTAGTTCTAGACAGTCTAGCCAGGGGAAACAAGCTCTCAGCATCTACCCTGTCAATCCCCCTCAGAATCTTATGTTTCAATGAGATCACCTCTCATTCTTCTAAACTCCAGAGAGTATAGGCCCAATCTACTCGATCACTTCCCATAGGACAACCCCCTTATCCCAGGAATCAATCTAGTGAACCTTTGTTGCACCGCCTCCAAGGCAAGTATATCCTTCCTCAGATAAGGAGACCAGAACTGTGCACAGTGTCATTTGAGGCAACTCTTCAAAAGTAGATGACCTCGCAAAGGGACTGCCCCTGACTGTATTTGGGTCAGGCTGACATCTCATTTTGATACTGCTGGTCCTTATGGCCCTCCCCCACCCCACCCCCCTCTAACATTAGGGAAGGTCCCAGCCAGATTGGCAAAGTTGGGTTATGACTTTGTTCCACCTGTGCACGCTCAGTCATGTTTGTGATTTCTAAGCTACTACACGTGTGCAAATCTTGTGTAGGAGTTGTCACGCTGTTCAGTTGTTGCTCAGTCTACTCCACAACATAAGCGAGGTAAATTCACTAGCATAGAAATCATTATATTATATTATGGCGTCAATTTCCATTGGAATCAGTTCTGTAAGAGAAATGGGATTTTACAGCTTGTTCGACCACCACACTGCACCAGGAACTCCTGAAAAATCAAATGGTAGTAAAGAATTGTGATTTAGATTCAATCATCTTTCCGGTTTCTTTTCCGTTTCTTTTTTATATTGATGCTGAAAGCTGCTGATATTGGGGAATTGGCTGTTGTTGGGGAGGGATGGGGTAATGAAATTGTAAACACAGTTGAACTGACAAGAACCTCAATCCACCTAGTTATTATCTACAAATGTTAATTTGCCTCCCTCCCAGCATCCTATCCTGGTGATGTAGACAACATTTAGACGAGGGGATTTTGAAAAAAAAAAACCTTTTACCGTTTTACATTTGAAATAAAAAGATTTAAAAAGAAGCGACTCTTTTTTCCTTGCACTTTGTTCCCCATCTGCCCTGCAGGTGGCACCTCATGCCTGATAATGCTTCTGTGGGTGGCAGCGACCCTCTTGACTGCGATCTGCCAACTGAGCACAGATGAGCAATCAAATCTGGGTGCTTGTTTAGTTCAAACCATGGGACAGCAGCACCCTTGGTCTGCTACCTCCCGTTTCACAAAAGCAGAATCGCAGACCGGTGATAAAGTTTATGCGCGGAAGCCAGCACATGGACACCGCTCTTGATCCATAGTAAGCAAAACACAGTGCTCCATCTGTCTACTTGTGACAGCATCTCGTGCATTTGCCCACTGCTCCAGCAGGGAGAACATTTTTTTACGGTGCATTCACACTGCACAAGTTAAGCTGCCGTGCAAATCCGAAATCGCTCCATGCCAACGCTAGGCCTGGAATGTAAATCAGATGTGACGACCCCACCTGACTCCGCAGTGAGACTCCACGTCCTCTAGTGTTGAGTTGGGCCCTAGCTCCGGATTCAGGCTGCATTTACACTAACTGCAGCGTCGCTCGAAGCGATACAGCTTTGCACCGTAGTGTACTCTAAATCAGTCTGATTTTTTTAAATGATTCATTCACGGGATGTGGGTATCGCTGGCAAGGCCAGCATTTATTGCCCATCCCTAGTTGCCCTTGAGAAGGTGGTGGTGGTGAGCTGCCTTCTTGAACCGCTGCAGTCCGTGTGGTGAAGGTACTCCCACAGTGCTGTTAAGGAGGGAGTTCCAGGATTCTGACCCAGCGACGATGAAGGATCGGCGATATATTTCCAAGTCAGTATGGTGTGTGACTTGGAGGGGAACTTGGAGATGATGGTGTTACCAAGCGCCTGCTGCCCTTGTCCTTTTAGGTGGTAGAGGTCGTGGGTTTGGGAGGTGCTGTCAAGGAAGCCTTGGCAAGTTGCTGCAGTGCATCTTGTAGATGGTACACACTGCAGCCATGGTTCATGAGCTGCTTGTTGTTTCAGCACCAGTTTCTACATTGTTTTTGATAAGTGCTATGGTCGGTTCTCACTTTGGATGGTAAAGAATATGGACAATTTACGTTAAGGAAAAATCCTGTTGCCAGTAGAGAATAATGTGAGCTAAATACAGCTTCACTGTATTCTATCAAACATCTTATTCGCAATGAATTCTACCCTGAAGCTGCATTCTTGTGTTTCTGAAAAGGAAATTTCAATACGTGGCACAAACAATACACCTCGGGATACCTGGAATTATGGAAAATGAACCACCTGTGACGAGGCTAAGCTAACTCACTGGTGCCCACGGTACCACGGCTGCAGTTAGTGTCACTGGAAGGTTTGATTTTCTGTATCTTCCCACTTGATATTGTGCATCCTTGTTTGTCACTACTGCACTGTCAGAGCCTCCTAAAACCATTTGCAGAACGTTAGTTATACATCTCCCCACCGAAGGGGTTTTCTATCAAGTTATTTCAATTAATTAAAAACAATGATGAAGCATTGCTGACGCTATCGAGATGTCCAGCAAACATCAGTGATGCTTTATTAACGGTGGGTTATTTCTGAAATCGGTACCACCTTGACTAATGCTATTCTATAACTCTGCTCTCCCATACATGGGCATAATGATGGCAGATTTCTATACTGTCCTCACTCTGTACCAGTTACAGTTTAATCTTTGCTACAATTTTCACGTTGAAGATTTGTTATGAACACTGGAAATTTTGAAACTTTTGTATTGCTGGATGGTGTTCGCACCAACAGTCTCTCCCCTGAACCTACCAAGTGCCACGTCACCTCAATCTACGACAGCAGTATGCTAGCAGTCCCCTGAGAATAAAGACATGAGTTGTCTCGATCTATAAAATGTTGTAACCAGGGAGTTCTGAGGCAGCAAAATCAGCCAACATGTGTGGTATAAACACAAGTACACGACTGGTTTATGGAAAAAACAAACCACCTGTGAGTTATACACCTGAGGTTACTGAGTGATTTATTTTTCAGTAAACTCTGGGCTCCTGTTGTGTATCCTCCGAATCTAAAGTTGTTTCTGTGAATCCACTCACTGGTGTCACACCAGCATAGGATTTACAGCACAGAATCAGGCCATTCGGCCCAACTGTTCTATGTTGGTGTCTATGCTCCAGACGAGCCTCCTCCCACTCTTACTTCATCCAACCCCATCAGCAGGTCCTTCTATTCCTTTCTCCCTCACGTGTTTATCATGCTTTCCCTTAAATACATCTATGCTACTCGCCTCAACTACTCCATGTGGCAGTGAGTTCCACACTCTAACCACTCTCTGGGTAAAGAAGTTTCTCCTGAATTCTTTAATTGGATTTATTAGTGACTATCTTATATTTATGACCCCTAGGTTAGAACTTCCCCCACCCGTTTGGTTTTGCACTGGTGTGGTGGCGCAACCTCACACCACAGTTCCAACTATTAGAACATAAGAACATAAGAAGTAGGAGCAGGAGTAGGCCACACGGCCCCTCGGGCCTGCTCCGCCATTCAATAGGATCATGGCTGATCCGAACCTAGACTCACGTTCACGCCCACTCCCCGTAACCCCTAATTCCCTTATCAGCTAGGATACTGTCCATCTCCGTTTTAAATTTATTTAATGTCGCAGCTTCCACAGCTCTCTGGGGTAGCAAATTCCATAGATTCACCACCCTCTGAGTGAAGAAGTTTCTCCTCATCTCAGTTTTGAAACGGCAGCTTGTAATCATTGCTGAGGTCTCCAGCAGTTTGAATATTACAGATCCTACTGGAACCTCCCCACCTCCAAATAAAAGCTGCAGATAAGTTCGAAGCGTTAGCTACTTGTGAATCTTCAGGATTCTCATTCGATGGGGCAGTTGTGAAACTATTGTCTGTGGCAGTCTGGTGTTGAAACAGTAGGACATTGCTTCGGGGTCACAGTTCTCCATAAATGTGTGTCATCTGTGGCTCAGTGGGTCGCTCTCTCGCCTCTGAGCCAGAAGGTTGTGGGTTCAAGTCCCACTCTAGAGACTTGAGCACAAAAATCGAGGCCGACACTCTCAGTGCAGTACTGAGGGAGTGCTGCACTGTCGGAGGAGCCGTCTTTCAGATGAGATGTTAAACCGAGGCCCCGCCTGCTCTCAGGTGGACGTAAAAGATCCCACGGCACTACTTTGAAGAAGAGCAGGGGAGTTAGCCCTGGTGTCCTGGCCAATATTTATCCCTAGAATCAACATCACTAAAAAAAAACGCACAGATTACCTGGTTATTATCACATTCATGGGAGTTTGCTGTGGGCAATTTGGCTGCTGCGTTCTCTACATTACAACAGTGAGTGCACTTCAAAAAGTACCTAATTGGTTGTAAAATGCTTTGGGATCGTGAAAGGCGCTATAGAAATGCAAGTCTTTTCTTTTAAATCTTAAATTTATCCGGGGGAGGCATTCTACAAGGTGTGTCTTCAGAGGAAGGTTTTGGAAAGTGAGCCCATTTGGACTTTCTTGCTCGTCAGTTTTGCCGGGTGTACCCGTCTGTCCTGTCAAGTTGACGAGATCCCATGGTCCTTTTCGAAGAAGAGCAGTGTGTCCTGGTCAATATTTATCCCTCAACCAACTCCACTAAAAACTGATTATCTGGTTATTTATCTCATTGTTGTTTGCGGCACCTTGCTGTGCATAAATTGACTCGCCGGGTTTCCCTACATTACAACAGTGACTCCATTTCAAAATACTTAATTGGCTGTAAAGCATCCCGAAGGCGCTATATGAATGCAAGTCCTTTCTTTCTGAGGGTTGTAGAGAGATTAACACCACTGCTTAATTTAAAAAAAAATTCCAACACAGATAGGGAAATAGACTTAAATAGGGGATCAGCAGGTGATGGCGGGTTTAGGGGGAAGTCTGCGATTAAATAATTCTATATGGACTCTGGACGAATGGCCTTTCATTGCTCCAGACTTTGCTCTTATGTTTGGATGCAGATCACTTTCTTGCCCTCTGCTAGCGAATGGTGAACTTGGGGATTCCCGATGTAATGCTGCACATGTGTAAATAAGGAGCATTTGTGTAAAATGTGAGCATACTGTGGCACACTTGACTTCTCCGAACTAGATTCTTTAAAAGAAAACTCATGTAATTTTTGTGCTTGCGGAGGCAGGTGCTCGATTTCTAGGGAGCTGTATATTCTGTTTACTTTGCATTACTACTTCTTTTGTAGTATCTATCACTTTGAATTATTTATTTATTCCACATTACTTTTGTTTTTTCTTACTAAGCACCAGTTGAAATGTCATGAGTCTCGTTGTAGGAGCATGGAAATGGGTAGCGTCTTTGAGGAGAGCAATGTTTCTGTTTTGTTAAGTAGCAACATAAGCCTGTGTACTCTCTCAAATCATTAAATATACATGGTGTGAACAAACCCTTCCACTGCGATTGACAAATGCATTGTAGCCTGTTTCAGGCAGTCCAAATTATGCGAGTTCTTTCAACGAGATGTTACAACCTGGATTACTACATAGCTAAGTTTTTTTTTAATTGGTCAAATTGTTGACCCAGTTATGAGGTGCCGGGACTAATAATTCACGACACGATGGAGTGGTGAGACTTGAAATCGTGCCTCCAGCCACTTTTATATACTGGTGTTGTTTTAGCTCGGATTCCGCGAGCCAGTGGCAGACACGAAGAGCGAGTTGTGGCTTACTATACTCACACAGCAGATCATCTGGAATCCAAACAAACAACACCAGTGTGAAAACAACTTATGGCTCTTAAGAGTTTTCATGATGTTGGGATATGGATCAAGAGCGATCGAGACCTGGGAACAGGTAGCTGTATACCCTCTTGGGTTGAGGATGATGTATAGCAGCAGTGGGGGCCTGTCGGAACCTTTTTTCATAAGTCATATAAATAAAGAAAAGAAAGACTTGCATTTATATAGCGCCCTTCACAACCACTGGATGTCTCAAAGTGCTTTAGAGCCAATTAGGTATTAAGAACATAAGAAGTAAGAGCAGGAGTAGGCCATACGGCCCCTCGAGCCTGCTCCGCCATTCAATAAGATCATGGCTGATCATCGACCTCAACTCCACTTACCCGCCCGATCTCCATATCCCTTGATTCCCCTAGAGTGCAAAAATCTATCGATCTCAGCCTTGAACACACTCAAAGACTCAGCATCCACAGCTCTCCGGGGCAGAGAATTCCAAAGATTCACAACCCTCTGAGTGAAGAAATTCCTCCTCATCTCAGTCCTAAATGGTCGACCCCTTATCCTGAGACTGTGCCCCCTAGTTCTAGACTCTCCAGCCAGGGGAAACAACCTCTCAGCGTCCACACTGTCAATCCCCTTCAGAATCTTGTATGTTTCAATGAGATCACCGCTCATTCTTCTCTACACTTTTTTGAAGTGTAGTCACTGTTGTAATGTAGGAAACACGGCAGCCAATTTGCACTCGACAAGCTCCCACAAACAGCAATGTGATAGATAACCAGATCATCTGTTTAGTGATGTTGATTGAGGGATAAATATTGGCCTCAGGACTAGATTTTGTGCTCAAGTCTCAAGAGTGGGACTTGAACCCACAACCTTCTGATTCAGAGGTGAGAGTGCTACCAACTGAACCACGGTGGAGTAACTAAACTAAGTACATTTTGTGAACAGTTACAGTAATGTTCTGCAAGAATTCGTTGTCTGAATTGCTCAGTGAATACTTTTGGAAGTGAGCTTTAACTGTCACTTGGTAAAATGTCACTTGGAAATTGTACTACAATATATTACAGTATGAAGGCTTAATAAATTCATGTCCAGTTCCTGTGCTCACTAATTTATCAAAGGAACTAGCCAGGTTAAAATAGATAGGTTAACATCTTCATTAAAACAGCAGACCGAGATTTGGTAAGCCTCCATACTGTAATTCATAGAATCATAGAAACGTACAGCACAGAAGGAGGCCGTTCGGCCCATCGTGCCTGTGCCGGCTCTTTGAAAGAGCAGTCGTGCTCAGTCCCACATCCCCGCTTTTTGTCCGTAACCCTGTCAGTTCCTCATCCTCGAGAACCTGTCCAACTCCCTTTAAAATTATTTATGGAATCAGCTTCCACCACCTTTTCAGGAAGAGCGTCTCTGTGAAAATTTCAAGGCTTTTAAATTTCAAACGTAAATTACAATATTGCCATGTCAGTCATTACTTAATTATTTTTTTAAAGTTGATGGTATTTCAAATACTGTAACCTCAATGTAAAAATTATATTGGTAAACAATATAATTGGAATCCAGTGCATTCCTGGCCCCAGCAAGAATTGCAGGTCAGAAATCGCCACACCTCTGCAGCCATGAGAAATGGGAACGGAACTGTAGTTCATATTGAAAAATATTTACAAAGCATATCCATCGGACAAATGGATCAACATATCTTGGTTTACTTCAAAAATTGCAGCCTGGCTGGTGGGAGGGGCGTGGGGAGAGGGAGAGAGAGGCGAGAGGATGGAGGAAACTTACACAAAACATGTTGCTTACAGGCAGCTCCGACGAGCAGTTTTCAAGTAAAAAGTGCAGAACCAGGGAATTCTAAGGCTGTAATTAATGCAAGCAGTTCTGATGATTAACCCATGTGAATGAAGATCGAGCAGCCTTTGAACGTCACACTTTGATTATTGAATAGCTCCGTTTAAACTCCAGCCAGGCACCAGCAAACAACAAGAGCTGTTTGTATATTCTGTTTTGTGTGGTAGTTTAAAAGAATGCAATTTTTCTTTAAGGCAGAGCGGTGGGGCATTGTGGAGAGACTTGCATGTTGCATTTGACCCATGCTGTCCATACTTGTCCACGGAGAGCTTGCTGGTGATACTGAATGGGAAACAGTGTAACCATAGTGTGTTCTCCAGCGCTTTTCCCCTCCCTTCCTTAGTCCTTGATTTGATAAACACAAAAAGGCAGAAGGAAAATAATGCATGCTCTAGTTTTCCGAGCACCTATTCATTTCCTTATTAAGACATGAAATTCTGTTTAAAATAAATAATGTGAAGCCTCTTGGAATTACCATTAAAGTAGAATGTGAAGTCTCTTGGAATTACCATTAAAGTAGAATTAATGTTCATTTGGTATCAAAATGATAGAGCTCTACATGTTTATCCTTACCGTGTCTGGGTAATGTAGGGACAAGTTCTCTCTTGTATTTGACTCTCACTTTGGTGTTGAAATGCTTGGTGATGTCACTGGGCCATGTGCAAGAATGCTTATTCCCCAGTAAACTCTCCTTTCAATAAATATAATTAGTAGCCATAGTAGGTGAAAATGTAGTGAGCCTTATTGTGGAGTTGAAATTGTTAAGGGCAGCTCAATAGGATAGCATGTTGGTGTCCTAATAGCCTGTCACAGAGTAGCAAAGTGCAAATTTGCAACAAGTTCCCCTATGCTGAATTCCCAGTCGTAGCTGGGTTGTCTTGAGGGAAGTACTGAAGAATTTCCACAGGAAAAGTGATGAGAAATGAAAAGATGAATCGGCCTAGGCCGGTCTCGTGTATCTTGCAAAGTCTGTGATAGGAAAGAAAGACTGACTTGCTTTTCATGACTGAGGGCTAAATATTGGCCAGGACACCGGGGATAACTCCCCCTGCTCTTCTTCGAAATAGTGGCCATGGGATCTTTTACATCCACCTGAGAGAGCAGACGGGACCTCAATTTAACGTCCCATCCGAAAGACGGCACCTCCGACAGTGCAGCACTCCCTCAGCACTGCACTGGAGTGTCAGCCTAGATTTTTGTGCTCAAGTCCCTGGAGAGAATGACACTGGCAGACATCTGGCAATGGTGTAGAGGGGAAGAGGGAGAAAAATGTGGAGATTTTGTACCAGCAGATGGATTCCTGTCTGTCAAATGATTTTGATTTTTCACCAAACATTTTTCTTTTGCCGGTCTCTCAGTATTACATTTCTTACTGTACTGAGTAATTTAGTCTGTAGTTCAATTTACAAAGCATCCAGCAGATGATGCTGTAACCTAATATTTGTTCTGTTCACAGTCAGACTCTCCTCCGGGGAGGGAGGATGCTGCGCCAAGGGAACAGCTGGTAAGTCATCAAACATTCTCGAAACTGTGTTTATGGAAACTTTTCATGACAATAGCCTACTCATAAACATCATGTTTTAAATGAGAAATTACTTTCTCGAGAATTCTATAGAACCTCGAGCCTTTGTTTACCTTGTGCCAGTCTGGGGAAAATCCTATTCTGCAGCAGCAGGGGACTGTAGCAGAACGCTGCTGGTCTACCTAAAAAAAAACACTTGACATTATTAAAGCACCGTCACATATTTTATGCGGGATACATGCTTAGGCTCCCTTCACCCTGTGCTGTCAGCAGCACCCCCGACTTAACTAGCAGGGCCGTAACGCAAATGAGGTGATCGTAGTTTTTTTTTGTATTTTTCATGGGATGTGGGCATCGCTGGCGAGGCCCAGCATTTATTGCCCATCCCTAATTGCCCTCGAGAAGGTGGTGCTGAGCCGCCTTCTTGAATCGCTGCAGTCCGTGTGGTGAAGGTACTCCCACAGTGCTGTTAGGGAGGGAGTTCCAGGATTTTGACCCAGCGACGATGAAGGAACGGCAATACATTTCCAAGTCAGGATGGTGTGTAACTTGGAGGGGAACTTGGAGGTGGTGGTGTTCACTGGCGCCTGCTGCCCTTGTCCTTCTAGGTGGAAGAGGTCGCAGGTTTGGGAGGTGCTGTCGAAGTGCAGTGTTGTCCATTAAAAATTGCTGACTAGCCACAGACATGGCTTCGGCTACACCATTTTAGCCACATACACTCATTTTAGTAGAAAACGCTGTACACAAAATCTAGGTAAATCTACTTTGCTTGCATATTTATTTAACAAACATCTACTACCATTCAGTATGAAACTTTGCAGTCTTTCTTTTTCACCAAGGTTTTGAATTCTGGCATGAACGTCTCAGACGCAGCACATCTTAATGCAGCTTCTAGATTTTTGTGCAGCAGTTGGGAGCGGTGCTTTGACTTCATGGACAGGAAGGACCTATTTCCCTTAGGAGAGAGGTCAATAACCAGGGGGCACAGATTTAAAGTCATTGGTAGAAGGATTAGAGGGGAGTTGAGGAGAACTTTTTTCACCCAGAGGGTGGTGGGGGTCTGGAACTCACTGCCTGAAAGGGCGGTCGAGGCAGAAACCCTCATCGCATTTAAAAAGTACTTGGATGTGCACTTGAAGCACCGTAACCTACAGGGCTACGGACCAAGAGCTGGAAAGTGGGATTAGACTGGAGAGCTCTTTGTCGGCCGGCACGGACACGATGGGCCGAATGGCCTCCTGTGCTGTAAATTTCTATGATTCATCAGAGTGATGGCTGAGAATGTTGACTCGCACAGCAAGATACACCAGACCCGCTCCTGCTCTCCATCCGGTACGTAATTGGATGCTGCTTCCTCTTTGCTGTGACGTGCGCAGTTAGAGCAGCTCGTTATTGGCTGGACTTGCTTTATTCTGCTGGCCTGGGGCGGTAATTCGGATTTCAACGCGCTGACCCTGATGATAGCTCCCCTCTCCCCACAATGTGGCTGCTGTTTCTATAGCGTTGAAGTCCGCCATTTTCTGTGTTACACCATTTTAGCAGATAGCCAACAAGCACATGCAATGATCAAAAAACACTCGCACACTCTTCGACTTACCATTTTACCAACGAACACAAAAAAGGTTAAAGTGCACTTGCGTACGACGTGCGAATATGTGTATTGAGATCGTTCACCCAGCAATGGTGTCTGTTACTCAATTTTTATTAACTAATCAAAGATGCAATTAGCCACATCTGGATTCCCAATTAGTCACAATGGGCTGGTGGCTAATGCATTGGACAACATTGCCTTAATGGTTGCAGAGGTGTCGAGTGTTTCTAGGGGTTGTTTTCCTTTGTGCACTTTGAGGTTTTTATCCAGCAGTTGCTGACATTGACATTGGGGGCATGTATAAGCAGCTGCCATCAGTAGAGCTTGACACCATTGGTTGCTACTGGCAGTTAGCCTGTACAGGCCATCAATCAGTTTTTTAGCATTGTTGACTTGCATGTTCCTTCCCAGACATCAAGAAAAGTCTCTAGCCAGAAAATGGATGTTGCAATCACAGCTTTGCAAGGACACGCTCGCTCGCTGTCACACGCTCGCGCTCTTGCACACACTCTCGTTCTCCCACACTGGACCAAGCAAGACAAACGGAACCAATTATACTGGAAATAGTTCTGCATAATGCAAAAGTAATTTTCTCCAACTGCTTTGTGGAAGGTGATGGAAGTATAATTTGTATCCTATTGTATGTAGATTAAGACCTAGATTTGTTATGCTTTTGCACTACAGGATTGTCTCCAATGACACAATTGCCATCAACAGTTTGCAGTATAAACAACTTGATGCTTTTCCCATTGGAGCCTGCCACGTACTCCTAGAAGGAAGGGCTTTCACTGTCTCTGACAAAGTGCTGGTGGTCACATAAACAGCTCGGGCTCGCGGCGCACAGATTGGGTCTGCCCATACCGGCTCATATTACATTGGCAGGGCAGTGGGGAAGGAGGAGGATGTTGTCTATGGAGGGCAGTAGGCCAGAGTTAAATCGCAAGCTCTAGAGATCGGGGGAGTTTTCCTTTGTTAGCTTCCGGGAGAAGAGGGAGTATTTGGCGCTTTCAGAAATGTAATACAGGAAACTTTGTTATATCCGGCACCGACGGGACTGAGCTGTTGCCGATCTATCAAAACTGCCGGACAAACCAGCGTTAATGTTGAAGCATACGGAGGTTTTCATCTCCGTATCTGACAACAAACACTGATGCTTAGCAACAGCTTCAAACAGTCGGCCCGTACCTTGGAAGCATCTCTGTAGCTTAGCAACAGCTTCAGAGAGACTTTCCAGAGCCTGACTGTTGGGGGAAAAAAAAGCCACGAGAAGAAAAAAAACCCTAACAAAACGGCTCCTGATTTCTGCCGGTAGATCGAGGTTTCCGGACATACAACCTCCGGATAAACCAATGTTTCCTGTGTAATCTTTAGGAACAGCGAAAGATAGGTAGGCAGGCCTTTCTCTGCTTTCAGGAGATGAAATAAGTTGGGTGAATTGTACATTCTCTACAGAAAGTGCACCTCTCTTGCCTTAATTGGGATGTCTTAACATTAAACAACTATACACAAGACCAGCAAAATTGGTTGCTTTGCTGCTTCTGTGGAAAACCATGCTCCCAAGCACCCAGCCAAATCACACCCTTTACAACACGTTTGCAGATTTGGAGGTTTTGTGGAAGTGAGCATACTTAATAGGCTGAATGGCCTTTTTCTCTTCCTATTCCTTTTTGTGTTTTAACTTCAATTAACAATACTTGTTTTGTTACTGCAGTACTGCTCCTATATTGTACCTAATGCTTATTTTGCAGTCTTTCAATCTTGCACATCCATGTATGTAATGACCTTTCAGAAGTTAATTCTGAGACGGTGTAGCTGTTCTCTGTAGCCATTTAGCTTCCCTTGAGATACTGTGACATTTTCTGGAACCCATCAGGGGGGGACTTTAAATCAGCAAGGCACAAAGAGTCTGTTTGTTATAATCCTATAACTGAGAACTCCAGAATGGCAGGGGTAGCCACCATCTTTACTATAGGATTCCACAGTTTAACTAAATCCTTTCTTACATGTGAGCTTTCTAATTTTTGTTATTTTCCTGAGAGAGGATGGAGCACCAATGGTTGTTTTAAGCTTTAGAGTTGTTCAGTGCAGGACTTCACTGACACCGCCCACATCTCTCAACAATAGAAAACTTCAAATGGCTTATTAAATAAAAGTGCACTAGTGAAAGGGACCTAGTAGATAAAACCGTGGGCTTGGGACCGACGTTTCCTCTAAGCTGCTGTCTGCCGGTCTCGTGCAGCCTGGGACCGGCTTTTCAAATGTGAAATTTCGCGCATGTACGAAACTTGGACTGGGCTGAGCAGCTCGTTAAAGGGACCGCGCACCCAAAAAAAATTCAGGGGAATATTGTTCAGGACTAGTATTGATCTCACTGGTGTACTGAAGTGACAGGATGTAGTTCATGATTGTGATTTTTCATGTGGCCAGTTCTCATTCTTTGGATTAGAGATTACGTTTTTCTACAGGAACGGATGGATTTTTTTTTTGGCGGGACAAATTAACTGTAACTACTTTTGTCTGCCTTTTAATAGTTTGTGACAGTGAGACGTTGGTAGAAGCCAAGAGATTTGTCGGGCAACCCTCCTGTTTGGTGTGCATCACCAGGGGAAGTGAAAGGGCTGCTACTGAGAGAGAAGCAACAAGAAAGCTGATCTTGCAATTGAATAAATGGCTATATTTGCGACATTGTTATTTTTTATTAATCTATTAATATGCAATACAAATTTACTTCAGGCAGTTTGTACAGGTGTCCGTTGGAGATCCTGCTTGCTCAAGTATTATGAATTGTTTTTGTTGTGTCATGCCCTTCTGATGTTGAAATGACTGAACATTAATAGCGCCATGTTACAGTATGGGTCTGCTTGAATTTCAAATGTAATCACTTATAGTGCATTTACATTTGCAGGGTTACCATCAGTGGTGAACTGGCAATATAAATGAGTTGACACACGCCACCAAAAGAAGCGGTTTTGGCCCACACTCCTGACAACAGCAGTTTATTTGATGGCTGCATAAATCCACGTTGGCAAGTTGGAGCAGATGGCTATGTGTTTTGGTTGATCTTTGAGTGGCTGAAGTGCCCATGCCTGCCTCAGATAGGGCAATGAAGTGACTTTTCTGCCACTGATCTACACAAACCCTCCTCAACCAGTGGGGGAAGACAGCGGCCCCGAGGAAATAGTTGCTGTTTAAAGGGCGCAGGCAGCTGTTCATAATTAAGCTTGGATGTCTGCAGTCATTTTAACGTGGATCTGGGTGTTTGCGAAACGAGCCGCCAATATAAACAAGACAGGTTTCACAGCAATGCGAGCCACCTTCAGTAATACAGAAGCACTTCCTGATTATAGATGGAACATTAGTTCCTTATATTCTGTTTCATTTACTGATGGGACCCATGCGATTTTGAAAGATTATTGCAAAACAGCTGTCACATGATAGTTGGGTGAGTGTGTTTACTTGGGCTGACACACTGATTAACAACTAAACTGTTATGTTATTGTGCACAAAAATGAGAAAAGGCAATCATACCAGAGCTCAGCTATTTGAAAGCTCTTTGCTCAAAGAAAGACTTGGGTAGAGGCTGTTCCTGGGGGTCTGCAGTGTTGGACACCTATGGTACAGAGGAGGATGAGACAGAGGAGGGAAATTGCAAGTAACACCATGTACTGTGGATCAAATGCACACATGTCGGGGGGGAGCGGGGGTGGAGGGAGAAGAGAAATAACAGTGTTGTGAGAGGACGTGTTAGTTATAGAGGATTCTATCGTTAGAAGGATAGATAGCCTTTTCTGTAACTGACCGGGAATGCTGAAAGATTTTTTGCCTCCTATGTACCAGGAGAAGGGACATTGCAGAGTGGATGGAGAAGATTCTGGACAGGATGGAGGTCTTGCAAAGGAAGTTTGAGCAGTTATTTGTTACATTAAAAAGCAAAGTCTCTGGGGTAGTAATTTCAGAATTTCTCCCAGTGCCATGTGCTCGGCTAATTGGGGAGAAGCAGATTAAACACATCAACACGTGGCTTAATGGATGATGTAGTAGGGAAGGAAGGCATTGGGATATGTTCTCTCTTTTCCCCATGCTTGGTGTCCACGATATTATTCTCCTCATTATAAAGTGCTCTGAGGCATCTTCCTGCATGAGAGGAGTGCTGTATAAACATGAGCAGAAGCCCGATGGACGGAATAGGTTTCGGCTAAGCTGAAGCAGTATTGATGTCCTAGCAGAGAGGGTAAATAGAGCAGTAGGGGCTGATTTAAACTAGTAATGTGGGGAGGAGGGCATGGAAAGATATACCGTGGGAAAGTTAGGAAAGAGTTTAAGAAAAAACCAAGGGAATAGTGTACTGAGGTGTATGAATTATCAGAGTTTATTTGCGTGTGCAAAACTTTAGAAATGAAGTTAGCAACTAAAAGCACTAATTTGAATGGAGGAGCATTGATGATGTTGATTTGACGGAAATTTGGTTTAAGCCAGAGTAAGACTGAGAACTAAATATTCCCGGCTATTAAATTGTCAGAAGATGGCGAAAGAAAAGGGAGGAGGCTGATCACATTAATTAAAGATATGGGTACAGCCACAGAAAGGAAAGATTTTATTGATGGTGCTCTGATAGAGGAATAGAGTTAAGAACTTCAGTAGACTGGGATAAGACAAAGGTTTGTTAAAATGTGGAGGGATCTTTAGAGCGCATTTAAGACTGATCCTTAATCAGTATATTGCCAGTGCAACAAGGAACGATGCAGTTTTTTAAAACTTAAAATACTGCTTTTGCAGGAAATCCGAAACAAAAACAGAAAATGCTGGAAACACTCAACAGGTAGGGTAGATAGAGAGAAACTATTTCTGCTGGTTGGGGTGTTCTAAGACTGGGGGCGTGGTCTAAAAATGAGAGCCAGACCTTTCAGGAGTGAAATTAGGAAACACTTCTACACACAAAGGGTGGTAAAGTTTGGAACTCTCTTCCGCAAACAGCAATTGATGCTAGCTCAATTGTTAATTTTAAATCGGAGATTGCTAGCTTTCTGTTAGCCAAAGGTATTAAGGGATATGGGGCCAAGGCGGGTATCTGGAGTTAGGTCGCAGATCAGCCATGATCTTGTTGAATGGCGGAGCAGGCTCGAGGGGCTGAATGTCCTCCTCCTGTTCCTATGTCTGTTGGCATCTGTGGACAGAACAGAGAAGTTAATGTTTCAGGTATGGATGGACCCTTTCTCAGACTGGAAGATATTGCAAATAAACAGCTTTTAAAAAGGAACTGAACGTGGGGCAAAAGAAAAAAAAACAAAACACAGACACAGGAAGAGAAACGGAAGTGGTGGAAGCGGAGACACTCAATGTTTTCAAGGGGAGACTGGATGGGCACTTGAGGGAAATAAACTTGCAGGGCTACGGGGATAGAGCGGGGGAATGGGACTGACTGGATTGCTCCACAGAGAGCCGGCACGGACTCGATGGGCCGAATGGCCTCCTTCTGTGCCGTTGTGACTCTGTGACTATGACTATCTGTAAAGTGCTTAAATGAAAACCAGGCAATGGTTAAATGGCAGAAGTGATATAAGCACGAGACATTTCTTTGTTTTTTGACTTTCCCTTGTTCTGTTGCTTTTTAAATGATGGTTCCTCTGTATAGCTGTGACAAAGGGACCATACCTGAAACAGTAACTTGTGCATTCTCGCCAAGAAAGGATGCAGTTCCTGGTAGCAAGGCAGAACAAGTAAGTGACCTGAAGGTAGGAGAACGCTTGGGAAATAGTGACCTTAACCTAATTAGGTTCACGTTGAAAACAAAGAGAAAGAGTCATCCAAGTAATTAGCTTGGAAATTAGCTCATTTCAGTGGGGTGAAAGGGGACCTAGCACAGAATAATTAGTTGGGAAAAAGGGGGCAGATCAAACAACCAACCAGCAGTGGAGATATTTAGAGAGATGGATAAAGTTAAATACATTCCAACTAAGAGTAAAGGGTTATGTTAAAAGAGCAGGGCTTCCATGGATAATGAGAGGCTTAATAGAGGTATATAATAAAGACAGGGATGATAACACAGAAGGAAATGACGAGAATTATAAAAGGTTTAGAAAGCAAAAGAGATTAGGAAGTCTTAAGATGGAATGTGAGAGAAGACTGATGATCAACATAAAGAGAAATATCAAGGGC
This sequence comes from Somniosus microcephalus, assembly GCF_052327205.1. Taxonomy (NCBI): domain Eukaryota; kingdom Metazoa; phylum Chordata; class Chondrichthyes; order Squaliformes; family Somniosidae; genus Somniosus; species Somniosus microcephalus. Next base: position 51,925,248 of record NC_141011.1, read on the forward strand.
TTTCATAAGGATGTAAAAAGTAAAAGGATAGTCTATGAAGGGTTGAGACCATTCAGAGGTGAAGAGGGCCATCTTGAGAGTGAGGGAATGGCAGAGATGCTTAATAAACATGGTATTAGTTTTTACAGAGGAAGGTAAAAGTGCGAGTTTAGGAGTGCTTGAGGATATGAACAAAGTATACCTATCGCAGTTGTAGGTAAACTTCTAGGATGAAATTAGTGAACACAGAAAGGCTTGGACTAATCAAACAGTCAGCATGAATTTGTAAAGAGCAGGCCATGCTTGGCTAATTTAATTTAATATTTTTTGACAATTTCAAGTGTAAAGATAAAGGGAATGTGATTGATGTATTTATGGATTTTCAGAAGGTATGCAATAAGGGCTCATGGTTACCACTTGAAGAATTAAAGTTAGAAATCTTTCGCAATCAGGGTTATTAGAACATAGTTCTGACGAAAGGTCATCGACCTGAAACGTTAACTCTGTTTCTCTCTCCATAGATGCTGCCTGACCTGCTGAGTATTTCCAGCATTTTCTGTTTTTATTAGAACATTAAATGCTTTATCACAAGTGACTCGAGGCAGAGACTGTAACATTATTTAAAAGGGAATTGCCTCGGGCGACTGTCTGTGTGGAGTTTGCACATTCTCCCCATGTTTGCGTGGGTTTCCTCCGGGTGCTCCGGTTTCCTCCCACAGTCCAAAGATGTGCGGGTTAGGTTGATTGGCTATGATAAATTGACCCTTAGTGTTAGGGGGATTAAATACGTGGGGTTACAGGGATAGGATGGGATATGTGTTGGTGTAGGGGTTACGGGGATCGGGTGGGATATGTGTCGGTGCAGGCTCGATGGGCCGAAATGGCCTCTATCTGCACTGTGGGGTTTCTGTGATTCTGTGAATTGGCTAAGCATTTGAAAATGACAGATGTAAAAGGATACAGGGAACGGGAAAATGACTAGACTAGACCGCTCAAGTTGAAGAGCTCGCACTGGCATGAACACGATGGGCTGAATGGCTTCCTCCTGTGCTGTAAATTCTGTTGTTAACAATATTGCAGGTTTTGAATTACTAAGTTTAAAATTAGAAACAAACGGATCTTGGGTGTGGGAGTTGCGTGTTGATGTTACCTGGAAGGAAATGACAGGTTCAGTCTGGAAGGCGGTATATCAATTTTATTTAGTTAAACTTGTTGGCCTTTGGCTGTAAAACATTTTGCTGGTAGAATAGAACCATCATGTTACGCTTGATGACCCAGATGATGGTGGTGGGGTGCTGAGGTATCAGGTTATGAACTTTCCTAGTAACTGGAATATTGCTCAGCAAAATGTTAGTATTTTCTAATGTTTAGCTCGTCACCCTGATTGCCTGGGGATCAAGTTTAAAGTAGGTACACTGGGAGGGGGAGGGCTTGCAATCCTAGCTCTGTTATTTTACACGTTGAGCAAGTTGTCGGCAAAGAATACGTGAAAAGGGGCTGAAATGCTGCATAAATCTATTTTTCAGTGGGTTTAACCTTCCCACTGCTTTGTTTCAGTTCTGCAATGGCTGTGTTTGCAGGTCCAGTCCCTTGGCCTGTTTTTAAAAAAAAATCCAATCATTAGAATACATTTAAAAGTTGCTATATACAAAATCTGAAAGTACATGAATATTTTGTTCAAAGTACGATATCAGAAATCTGCAGTACCTATCACTGTAAAGGGGCTAGCTTCTACAATCTCCCAAAACACAAAATTGGTTTTAACTGGGAATTTCAAAGCCATGTTTAACATCAAGAGTGCAGACAGATCAAAGAACTATCTTCATAAAACGCAATGCAGCAGTAATTCCAAGTGTTTAACCCAACCCTCTTTTACTATCGTTTTATTATGCCAGCTCTTTTAAAAAAAAAAAAAAATTAATTATGCAATTTTAAAATTATTTTTTAAACTTAACCAGATCATTTGTAACTTTGCTGGTTTTCCTGGTTTTTAAGCCAAAAACATTTTCATGAAGCTCAACAATGGCAGTGTTGCACTACTTTGTACAATTTTTTTTTAAATGGTCTAATCAAATTAGTGCACCTTCAAAGTTTAGCTGTTTGAAATACCTTTGATGCTGCTCTGATTTCCACACACTTTGAATTTATGTTTTAAAAATTTAACTTTTTTCTCCTTTTAACTCATGCCAGGACCTGTTCTGTTATGGAGACAAACAGGTAACAAACTACCCGCTTTACAATAAGTCACCAGGAAGTGTGCGATAATTTGTCCTGGGTGACACGCTTGTCAATTGTGGATTCTTCTTTCTCCCTCGCCTTGTGGGAGAAGTGGCACGCCTTGATTTGGCACCTTTCCTTAATGGCATGGCTGAAATTTGGAACTCACGTTGTGGGGAATTGTGGCCTTGAATGTGAAACCTACCAGTGCCGTGGTCCAGTGCGCTGCACCATAATGTGCTGGGTCGCCCATGTCCTTTTGTCCATTTTTCTAGCCCTAACGTAAAAATGCAAGTTATTTGAAGATCAATAAGAATACATTTAATAAACAATTGTGAGCGTGGCTGACCAAACCAGTTCATTGAAGCAGACTTGGGAAGTGGCTTCATGTTTTCTTGCTCTCTGAGCTACAGTGACTTTGGCCTGAGTTATTACAGTGAAGGCGCTTCCTCTCATATTTTCTGAACCCCATTCTCATCACCCTTACTAACCTGTCATTCAATGTATGTCGCATGCTTATTGCTTATCATCTTTTTCATAAGTATCTCAAAGCACTTGACTTAATTTTTCTTCAAGTACAGTGACTGATTATTATAATCAAATGTGGCAGCCATTTTTCATGTAGAAAATTTCACAAAAAAAGTTGATCTGTTTCTGTTGTTATTAGTGAGTGGCGATTTGTTGGTTAGGACACTGAGAGAACTCGTTACTCTTCCTTGAATAGTGCCAATGTCCACCAGAACTGTGGGAACAAACAGATGGGGTCTGAGGTTAATTCCGATGGGAAGGATCAGCAGCTGACTAAGCAGCACTCCCTCAGTACTGCAGTGGAGTGTTTGTCTGGTTTACCTACTCAATTCCTGAAGTGGGCTTGAACCCATGCCCTTCTGATTCTAAAATGAGACTGCTTCCCACTGACCCAAGCAGACAATATCCGTAGAGCTTTACTCTGGTGCAACAACAACAACAACTTGTATTTATATAGAGCCTTTAACATAGTAAAATGTCCCAAGGTGCTTCACAGGAGTATTATAAGACAAAAATTTGACACCGAGTCACATAAGGAGATATTAGGGCAGGTGAGGTTGGTTTTAAGGAGCGTACTAAAGGAGGACAGAGAGGCGGAGAGGTTTAGGGAGGGAATTCAAGAGCTTAGGGCCTAGGCAGCTGAAGGCATGGCCACTGACGATGGAGCGATTAAAACCGGGTGTGGCCTTCCTTCCTCACGGTCCATAAACTCCAATTTGTCCAAAATGCAGCCGCCCATATCCTGTCCTGCACGAAGCCCCGGTCATCCATCGCCCTTGTGGACCTACACTATCTCTCAGTCTTCTACCAGTCTCCCTATGCATTAAATTTGAATTCCTCATACTTGTGTTACAGTTGCTTCTCAGCTTCACTCCACTCTATCTCTGCAACCCTATCGGTGGTAGCAGTGCTATTCAGCCGCTGAGGCCCTCCCCCAGAGACCCCTCTGCCTCTCTCCTCCTTTAAAAACCTGGTGACAACCCATTTTTTAAATCCAAGCCTTCACAGGCACTTTCTAAACACTATCTCTCCTGGCTCTGTGTTCTGTTCCTATTACTACCATGTAACGTGCTTTAGGACCCGTTATTTGTTAAATGTGCTACTTAAATGGAAGTTGTTTTGCTTATTTTTTGCATCTCATTTTGTTGTTACAATACATATCTGGATATGCATTCCTTTTTGCATTAGGATGATCTTTCTGGTCCTTTTTTAAAAATTGACTTTTGTTCATTTTTTTGGGGATATGCCTAACTCTTGGCTTTCATTCCCCTCCATTTCTTCTTTGTACGCAACTGAAAATGGAGTAAAATGGGAAGAACATTCCAAAGGAGGATACCTGAAAGATAAGAGACAAATAGTTGAGCGTGGCACAAGTAACAAAGAAAAGGGAGAAAATATAGAATAAGGAGAAAATAGTAGCAAGGAGAGAAATTTTAACGAACTAATGGAAGAGACAGATTCTTTGGGGAAGTCGGTAGTATGAATGTGTGGGTTACTCAAAGTGTAGAAATGTGGCTATGTGATATGTTAGGAATGTATAACAGGAAGTGATGCACTAAAGGGTGGGGGGCAGGGAGGGAACAAGGGACCAGTTGAGATTTTATTTTAATTAGAATCATAGAAATTTATAGCACAGAAGGAGGCCATTCGTGTCTACACTGGTCGACAAAGAGCGATCCAGCCTAATCCCACTTTCCAGCTCTTGGTCCGTAGCCCTGTAGGTTACGGCACTTCAAGTGCATATCCAAGTACTTTTTAAATGTGATGAGGGTTTCTGCCTCGACCACCCTTTCAGGCAGTGAGTTCCAGACCCCCACCACCCTCTGGGTGAAAAAAGTTCTCCTCAACTCCCCTCTAATCCTTCTACCAATTACTTTAAATCATTGCCCCCTGGTTATTGACCTCTCTGCTAAGGAAATAGGTCCTTCCTATCCACTAGGCCCCTCATAATTTTATACACTTCAATCAAGTCTCCCCTCAGCCTCCTCTGTTCTAAAGAAAATGACCCCAGCCTATCCAATCTTTCCTCCTAGCTAAAATTCTCCAGGTCCTGGAAACATCCTCGTAAATCTCCTCTGTACCCTCAGATGCTGGAAATCTGAAATAACAACAGAAAATGCTGGAAACACTCAGCAGGCCAGGCAACATCTGTTTCCCTCTCCACTTTTTATCTTGTATTGGATCCTAGCAATGCAGCCCAATACTCTATTCGTTTATCTATAGCCTTGCAGCACTGGTGGTGAACATTTAGAGATTCATGTAATATAACACTTGGGTCACTTTCCCACTCAACAGAGCTTAGTTCTGAAACCAGTATGGTATGTAAATGGTTGGCATTAGCCCAATCTACGTGCACAATAATGCATTTATCTGCATTAAATGGCATCTGCCAAACTTGGGGCCCATCCCCCCACCACATTTAGATCTGATTGTAGTCATTTTTCTTCTCATCCAAGGTTCTAACACTCGCATAAATCTTTATATCATCTGTGAACTCGCGGACTGTTCCCCCAACACCTTCATGCAGATTTTTCACAAAGCTTGTGAAGACCAATGGCCCTAACATCAATCACCGCAGGACACCACTGGTAACCGATCTCCACGCGTAATCACTGCCATTAATAACAACCTTCTGCCTTTGAGAATGCAACTAATTCATTATCCAATCCAAAATCAGCTTCCAATCCCTCAGGACTCTATCTTATAAAATATTGTGTGGCACCTTCTCTAAAGCTTCTTCAAAACCCAAGTATACGATGCCAACTGGTCTACCTTCATCCACCAACCTAGTAACTTCCTCAAAAAAATTCAATAAATTACCAACCAGGTTGGCAAGATGTAACCTTTTCAGAAGCTGTGTTCCGAGCCTCTGGTGACCATTTCTCTGTCCAAGTGGTCCTATACAATCATAGCAACTTGCCTGTAACCGAATTCAAGCTTATGGGCCTATTATTTCCTGATTCTGACTTGTTGTCCTTGTTGAATACTGGCACAGCACGAGCCTCCCTCCAGTCTGTGGGAACAATCTCTGATCCTAGTGAGCTATTAAATATATAAGCGAGGGGATCACTGAGCACAGCTCCCATTTCTTTGAGCACCTTTGGGTCAATGCCACCAGTACCAGCAGCCCGATTTGTTTTGCGATCCCTTATTCTTTTCAGGTTTATATCTGCATTCACTTTGACACTTACTGTTGCGTCCGTGTATAATAAGACACAGACTGCGGAGAACGGTACAACAGGTGTTTACTCAACGTGGCTCACACTGCAACTGATCTGTACAGATTACTACTCAGTGCTATATACAGGTGTGGTCACTGCCGGTACTGCAGTATACATGATCTGTAAAACATAGTTCCCCCCCTTAAAGGTATATACATTACAATTCCTCCCCTTTTAGATTAACAGTACCATAACACTCATTTAACAATTAAATATCAAACTAATTATAATTAACACTTTTAACATGCAACATTAGCTGAAAATAGTCTTTATATATTCAGTCTTTGGGGAGGCTTCCTGATCCTTTCTGGATAGCGCCTTTCCCGAGTGTCTTGCTCTTGGTGCGGAGGCGATTCTGGCCCCCTGTCGTCGGTTGGTTCATCAGCTTCCGATGCTACTGTTTCTGGGGTAGATGCGACCTGTACGTCGGGTTCATCACCAGGTACGTATGGGCGAGGCATGGGGTTGACTTGTTCCTGTGACTCTAGGATCTGGTCAGCATGGCGTCTCACGATGCTCTACCCAACGTCCACTGTGTACATTAGTGGGCCCTACCGTGTGCATATTGTTCCTGGCTGCCATTTTTCTGTTCGGTAGTCGCGGGCCAAGACTGGTTGCCCTACATTGAAGCTCCTTGTTGGCTTCTCATGGATGTGCTGGAATTGCTTACTCTCAACATCTCTTCGTACGTTTGGTCTGAGCAAATCCAGGCGAGATCTTAACCTTCGGTTAAAGAACATCATGGCTGGGGCCTGGTTGGTGACTGCATGTGTCGCATTCTGGTAGGCGAACAGGAAATTGTCCACCTTGTGCTGCAGCGGAATGTTGTCATTGTACATAGCCTTTATTGCCTTCTTAAAGGTTTGTACGAACCTCTCAGCCAATCCATTTGTGGCTGGATGATACGGGGCGGATGTGTAGTGCCTTACCGCATTCTTTTTCAAGAACCTCCGGAACTCTTCGGACACAAACTGTGGTCCGTTGTCGGAGCAAATCTGTTCTGGCAAGCCATTCCTGGCAAAAATGGTCCGTAGGACTGCAATAGTTTTCTCCGTGGTGGTGGAGGACATTTTGATGACCTCAAGCCATTTCGAGTGCGCATCCACGGCTATTAAGAACATTGAGTCCATGAATGGACCAGCAAAATCAATATGCACCCGTTGCCATGGAGATGAGCGCCACTCCCATGGGTGTAGAGGGGCCTGTGGTGGTGCATTTTGGACTTTTTGGCATCCTGAGCAACTCTTGGTCAGGTCCTCGATTTGTTTATCGATTCCCGGCCACCACACATAAGCCCTGGCTAGGCTTTTCATTTTTACCCTTCCCAGATGACCCTCATGAAGCTCATTGAGCACTCTATCCCTTAACTTGGGTGGAATTACCACTCGGGATCCACACATCAAGGTCCCCTGGCACACTGACAGCTGTTCTCTCCTTGTCGAGAATGCTGGCAACAGTGAGTCGCCATGTGCTGGCCATCCCTTCACCGTCAAATCATATACCCGAGACAGTGTCGGGTCACTTCGGGTTTCCTTTTCGATACAAGCGTTAGTTACCGGTAGGTATTCAACTATAGTCGAATGGAATATTTCGACAGGACCCACTGCTGGTGCTTCCTCCGCAGTAGGCAGTGGCAGGCGTGATAGCCCATCAGCATTTCCATGCTGTTTCGTGCCCTTATATTCAATCTCATAGTGGTGCGCCCCTAGAAAAAGTGACCATCTTTGTAGTCGTTGCGCAGTCATCACCGGAACGCCGCCCTTCGGATTAAAAATGGAGACGAGGCTGGTGATCAGTCAGCAAGGTGAATTTCTGCCCGTGCAGATAGTGATTGAACTTTTTCACTCCCCACACTAGGCTGAGGGCCTCCCTGTCAATCTGGGCGTAGTTACGCTCGGCTGAGGTTAGTGATCGTGACACAAAGGCTATTGGCCTCTCTCAGCCGTCCGAGAATTTGTGCGACAGCACCGCTCCAATGCCGTAGGGTGACGTATCACATGCCAACCGAATCGGTAATGCCGGGTTGTAATGGGCCAATACCTCTTTTGATGTGATTAGTGTTTTGCTCTTCTGGAAAGCTCGTCTACATTCGTCACTCCACTTCCATGGCACCCCAGTTTGCAGTAGGGTGTTCAGTGGGTGTAGTATTGTAGACAAATTTGGCAAGAACTTATAGTAGTAGTTTACCAGCCCGAGGAACGACCTCAGTTGTGACACATTTTCCGGTGCTGGAGCCTTGACTACTGCCTCAATCTTCTCTGGGGACTTATGTAACCCCTCTTTATCGATAACGTGGCCACAATACGAGATCTGTTTTCTAAAAAACTCGCATTTGGGGCGGTTAGCTCGGAGCCCATATTCCTGCAATCTAGTGAGCACCTGCTCCAGGTTGGCAAGGTGATCACTGTCATTTTCGCCCGTGACCAGGATGTCGTCCAAATAACACTGGGTCCCTGGGATCCCTTGCAGGACTTGTTCCATTGCCCTCTGCCAAATAGCCGGAGCTGATGCTACCCTGAATACCAGCCGGTTGTATTGGTAGAGACCTTTATGGGTGTTGATTGTGAGGTATTTTTTTGATGCTTCTTCTACCTCCATTTGCAGATACGCCTGGGCCAGATCAATCTTAGTGAAGCGTTTCCCTCCAGATAGCGAGGCGAAAATATCTTCAATCCGCGGAAGTGGATATTGTACGGTGTGAAGGACTGGGTTCACTGTTACCTTAAAGTCCCCACAGATGCGAACCTTCCTTGGTTCCCCAGGCGTGCTGCTCAATGACTTTTTCATCACCGGGACGATGGGTGTCGCCCACTCGCTCCAGTCTACCTTGGACAGTACACCTGAACGTTCCAGACTCTCCAGCTCTGCTTCGACGGCTGGGCGGATCGCATAAGGTACCGGTCTGGCCTTAAAAAATTTTGGGCTTGCGTTTTCTTCCATTTTAATCGTCGCTGTCATGCCTTTTAGTGTTCCGAGTCCTTGCTGTTACACTTCTTTCGCGTCAGTTAGGATCTTTGACAGTCACCCAGGTGTGACGTCGTCATCCTTTTTGTCAGCCACAGTCAGTGCCTGTATGGAATGCCAATCCAGTTGTATTTTCCGGATCCATTCACGTCCCAGTAATGGTGGTCCTCCATCTTGCAATACATACAGGTCTAGTTTTGGTGTTTCCTTACCGTTATATATAACGGTCACCCTTATTTTTCCTTTGGGGTAGACTTTTTGCCCCGTGTACGTCTTCAAAATAATTTTTGTGTCTCAAAGGTATGTGTGAGAATAGGCGCTTGTAGTCCCGTCGGTTTATGACTGTTAGGGCTGATCCTGTGCCCAATTCCATCTTTACCTGGACTCCTGCTAACTTGAGAGTGACCCAAATGGTTCGGTGATCCTCTGTTGTGATCACATTATGTAGTTTCAGACAACTCCGTTCCCTGCTTTCGGAGTCGTTATCACTCTTTTGTTCGTCTGAACTATTCTCTGTCATCTTATGTACCTTCTTGTACTTTCCTTTAGTAGGTTTCTTATTGCTGGTTTTCTTTCCTGACCTGCAGACTTGTGCTATGTGTCCTACTTTTCCACACTGTCTGCACACTTTGTCTTTGAACCAGCAATCATTCTGGTCGTGTGTTATTCTGCCGCAGCGATAGCACTTCTCTGTTCCATATGACATTTCGTTTGTGCCATATTCTTGCGGTCTCTGTTGTATCTCTGCAGCGCCCCGTGCTGCTGCTTCATATGATACCGCAATGCTGAAAGCCTTTTCCAGCGTAAGGTCCTTTTCAGATAAAAGCCGTTTCTGGGTTCTCTCACTTTGAAGCCCACACACAAATTTGTCCCTTAAGGTATCTGCCAGTCCCGTTCCAAACTGGCAGTGTTTCGATAGTTTGCGCAGTTCTGTTAAATAATCAGCATTGCTTTCATCCTTATGCTGGTTCCGTTTGTGAAACTTGAATCTTTCTGCTATCAGCAGCAGTGTGGGGTTTAAATGTTCCTGTAGTATCGTTACTATGTCTTCAAAACTCTTTTCCATTGGCTTCGTCGGGGTTACTAGATTTCGTAATAAACCATACGTCTTTGCACCCATTAAATTTAACAATACCGACGCTTTCTTGTCATCTGACACCTCATTTGCCTTGCAGTACACCTCTCTTCGTTCGACATATGTAGTCCAATCTTCGACTTCATTGTCAAATGCGGTGATACTGCCACTCTTCGGCATTTTGGGTGTGGTTTAAAATGGCGTCTCCCAATGGCGTCTCCTGCTCTTTCCTTCCTCCCCCGCTGCTGCCAACGCCGCTCCCGGCAGTTCTCGTGGCAATGGCGGCGCCCTGTAGGTTTCGTGCGCTTCTCCTGCGCTGCTGCCAACGCCGCTCTCGGCGGTCCTCGTGGCAATGGCGTCGCCTCGTGGGTTTCTCCCTCTCTCCGACGCTGCTCGGCCCCTGAACACCGGCTGCACACTGTGCGCTCTGCCCTCTCTCTCTCTCTCTCTCTCTCGTTGACGCTGCTCGGCCCTTTGCTGTGCCGCTCGGTCGGGCTCTAACCCGCCACTGTCCGGGAAGGGTCTGCGCACTACCTGTTGCCAGCCCGTTTCGCTGGGCCACCTCGACTGGAAAGCCAAGCCTGGCTCTCGACAGCCTCCCCCGCAATTCTCGAGTCTCTGCTGGATGACTGGGCGGTTGCCCGTGGTCGACGCCTGAGTCTCTGGCCTTGACCTCCAATCCACTGATCTCCAGGAACGAATCCCCGGGAGGTGTTGCAGATAGGTTCGACCCTGCCTCGTCTCCAATGTTGCGTCCGTGTATAATAAGACACAGACTGCGGAAAACGGTACAACAGGTGTTTACTCAACGTGGCTCACACTGCAACTGATTTGTCCAGATTACTACTCAGTGCTATATACAGGTGTGGTCACTGCCGGTACTGCAGTATACATGAGCTGTAAAACATAGTTCCCCCCCTTAATAAAGGTATATACATTACACTTACAACTTTAGAGTTATGTACATTGCATTAATGGCAACTGAGTATCGTCTACTGGAATGAAGACTGATGCAAAGTAGCCATTTAAAACCGTTGCCATATCCTGGGAGTTCACCTAAATCTGCCCCTGAGAAATCCTTCAAGTGGTCCTATGCAGTTTTACTATTGTAACCGCACTTAGCCACTATTTTTAAAGAATTGATGCCGAACTTTGAAAACGGAGAACGGAAAGTTGAATTTAAGTGGAAAATGTTGAAAACACAGTCCAAACAATTTACGCAACATACTACTTCCTACTTGGCTGACAAGGTGGCAAGAGATCTTCACTTTGCTGACAAGGTGTTAATTGATCCTGTAATACACATTAGTACAGCTACAAAAAAGCTGCTACAGGACTAGTGAAAGTTATTTTATCACCTTCCTTTCGTGTGATGCTGAATGGTATATATTTATACGATAGATGAAAAGTAGTGAGTGTTCCATCTTCGACAGCAGCATAAAGATTGCAGTTACGGCGATCTATACTGTTTAGCAATTTTGAAGTCTACGAGAAATATCTATTGCCAGTTAAAGGATGTGCCATAAATAATTTTTAAAAGAAAATCAGTCTGTGACTATGGAGTGATGGCTGTACAGTACATTTAAAAATATCACAAGGTGCAGAGAAAACCACCGAGTTTAGAGTGGTGCTTCTGTACCCTGATTTGATGTTGGATTTGGCGGAATTTCTAATTCAATTTGGCATCTAGCTCAAAGAACTATCTCACTGACCCTATTTATATCACAGCACTGCTTCTGGAGGCGGTGGTATAATAGAACCATGAACGTTTACAACAGAGAAGGAGGCCATTTGCCATATTGTGTGTCTGGTGGCTCTTTGCTAGACAAGCCAAAACTAATCCCGCTGCTCCGCGCTCGCCCCATACCTTGGAGTTTTCTCTGTCAAGTATTTATCCACCTTCCCTTTAAAATATGTAACGATCTCTGCCTCAACCACTCACCATGGCAAAGAATTCCAGGCTCCAACAATCCTCTGCATCAAGAATTTTCTCTTAGCTTCTCTCTTCACTTTCTAAGTGGTACAGGAAACTTTGTTATATCCGGCACCGACGGGACCGAGCTGTTGCCGATCTATCAAAACTGCCGGACATACCAGCGTTAATGTTGAAGCATATGGAGGTTTTCATCTCCGTATCTGACAACAAACACTGTTGCTTAGCAACAGCTTCAAACAGTCGGCCCGTACCTTGGAAGCGTCTCTGTAGCTTAACAACAGCTTCAGAGAGACTTTCCAGAGCCTGACTGTTGGGAAAAAAAGCCACGAGAAGAAAAAAAGCCATGAGAAGAAAAAAAACCTAACAAAACGGCTCCTGATTTCTGCCGTTAGATCGAGGTTTCCGGACATACAACCTCCGGATAAACCAGTCTCCTGTAATTTTAAATTGATGACCGTCTCAGTTTGGGCCCCTCAAACAGAAGGAATACTGTTTAAAAACATCTATTAAATTTCTTCTTTCATCATCACTCCTGTAATCACAAGTCCCTACTTATAAAACTCAAAATTCTGGTGATTTTTTAAAATTGCTTTATCTATCTGCATTTGTACTTTCAAAGTATTATGTATTTAAAGGCCTAGGTCTTTCTGTTCATCCACAACCTTCAGTGTCTTTCCATTGAGTTTATACTCGCACTCCTCGGGTTTTTCCTCCCAAAATGTATTACATCACATTATCCACTTCAACATAGGGACAGGAGGAGGCCATTCAGTCCCTCGAGCCTGTTCCACCATTCAGTGAGATCATGGCTGATCTGTGACCTAACTCCATCTACCCGCCTTGGTCCCATTATCCCTAAACACCTTTGGTTAACAAAAATCTATCGATCTCAGATTTAAAATTAACAATTGATCTAGCATCAATTGCCGTTTGGGGAAGAGAGTTCCAAACATCTACCACCCTTTGTGTGTAGAAGTGTTTCCTAATTTCACTCCTGAAAGGTTGGGCTCTAATTTTTAGACTATGCCCCCTAGTCCGAGACTCCCCAACCAGCGGAAATAGTTTCTCTCTCTCTACCCTATCTGTTACCCTTAATATCCTGAAAACTTTGATCAGATCACCCCTTAACCCCTTCTAAATTCTAGGGAATACAACCCTAGTTTGTGTAATCTCTCCTCGTAACTTAACCCTTGAAGTCCGGGTATCATTCTGGTAAACCTACGCTGCACTCCCTCCAAGGCCAATATATCCTTCCTAAGGTGTGGTGCCCAGAACTGCTCACAGTGCTCCAGGTGTGGTCTAACCAGGGTTTTGTACAGCTGCAGCATAACTTCTACCCCCTTGTACTCTAGTCCTCGAGATATAAAGGCCAGCATTCCATTAGCCTTTTGGATTATTTTCTGTACCTGTTCATGACATGCTAATGATCTATGTACCTGGACCCCCAAGTCTCTTTGGACCTCCACTGTTTCTAGCTTTTCACCATTTAGAAAGTAGCCTGTTCTATCCTTTTTAGGTCCAAAGTGGATGACCTCACATTTGCCTACATTCAAATTGCATCTGCTACCTATCTGCCCATTCTGTTAACCTGTCAGTCTTGCTGAAGCCTTTTGCAGTCCTCCTCACTGTTTGACAAGCCTTCTACTTATGTCTTGTCAGCAAATGTTGAGATTGTACTCCCTCTGCCCAAGCCCAAATCATCCCTATCTACCGATAACAAAAGTGGACCCAGCACTGATCCCTGGGGTACACTACTTCCAACCCTTCTCCAAACCCAGCAATACCCATTTACCTTTTTTTTTTGTTTCTATCCATGCTGCTAACCATATACTTGAAATTTCCTAATAAGCCTCTTCTATGACATCATATTGAATGCCTCCTGAAAATCCATATACTCTACTACTGCATTCCCTTTATCCACTTGGTCACTTCTTCAAAATACTCTCTCAAATTTGTCAAATACAACGTGACTTTGACAAATCTGTGCTGACTGTCCTTGATTTAACCCATGCATTTCTAAATGTTCACTAATGTTCTCTTACATTAAGAGTTTGCCCACAAGTGACGTTAGACTAACCAGTCAATAGTTACCCGGGTTATCTTCCTTTCCATTTTTGAACAAGGGTGTTACGTTGGCTGCTCTCACAATTTTCATATTTGAAGATTATATAAATATTACATATTTGTAAGAGCACTCTTGCCTTCTTCCTCCAGCCGAGGATGCACGCCATTAGGGCCCAGTAACTTATCCGTTTTGATTTCTATTTTTTTTTGGAACCAATTCCTTTTCTACAGTCATCTCCTGTAGTACGTCTACACATCCACTTTCATTATCATTTGTATGTGAGGTAGTATACATCCCTTCAGAGACTGGGAGAGCCACCACCTTCATTACTAGCCTCGGGAGGCAAAGTGCTGCTTGTCTGTACTGCAGAGTCTGTTAAAGATATCTGATGGTAGCTTAAAGACACTCCACTAGTTATTTGTAAAATGTAAAAAACACCTGAAAAGGCAGAATAAACAACATCCAACTGCTGCCAGTGCCACTTGATTTTAATCTGAGCTTTCAGCCAACCGGCATAGCCCATTTATGTAATTTTGACATTTCTACCTTGTACAGACCTTCCCTAGCATTGAGAAAGGTCCATGGGCAGCATTTGAGGAGCGATTGGGTCATTTGGGCCTATACTCTCTGGAGTTTAGAAGAATGAGAGGTGATCTCATTGAGACATAGAAGATTCTGAGGGGGATTGACAGGGTAGATGCTGAGAGATTGTTTCCCCCCTGGCTGGAGAGTCTAGAACCAGGGAGGCATAGTCTCAGGATAAGGGGTCGGCCTTTTAAGGCTGAGATGAGGTTTGTGAATCTTTGGAATTCTCTACCCCAAAGGGCTGTGGATGCTGAATCTTGTGAGTATATTTGAGGTCGAGATAGATTTTTGGACTCTAGGGGAATCAAGGGATATGGGGATCAGGCGGGAAAGTGGAGTTGAGGTCGAAGATCAGCCATGATCTTATTGAATGGCGGAGCAGGCTCGAGGGGCCGTATGGCCGACTCCTGCTCCTAATTCTTATGTCCTTATAATATACTAGCCTCTATTCAATAGTTCAGGTAGGTGTGGGGGAATCGCCACAGAGGGCGAGCTGGCTTGAACACCAGCAAGAAATAAAGGGTTGGCTTTCAGTCCATGAAAAGGTAACAAATGCCAGTTGCTGACAGTCATCGGCATCTACATCTGAGCCTAGATCACTGCACAGCAGAGTGGGTTTCGCCTCTCCCTTTGCTACACTATATAACCCATGAAGTTGGAATCTGGGACCAGATATGGGGCTGTAGCGATTTTGTTTTCACTTTCCGGCATTTTAGCTTTCCAGACTGACATGCCTAAAGAATCCTGGGTCTGCACTGACTAGCGGGAGGAGGTGAGGCAAATGGCCTGTTATACTTTTTAATGAGGTTGGAGCAGGTACTGAATGGTACAGGTGGTGGGGTGAAAGCTTCCTCTCTGGCTATAAGGGTCCATTGCATTATGAATTTGGGCAATCTCACCCCAGTTCCTAGTGGATGTGAGCCACAGCACTAAAGTACCTGTATATTGGCTCTCATTCAGTCGCGCTGTAATGGTGGGCAATAGGAGCAACTTTTCTGAGGCTAGGGTTAAGGCAGAGTGGTGGCAACCTTACCCTGTATCAGTCCTGTGCTGTACCTGACCTGGGAGCTGACGCTAAGTAAATAAAGTGGAAAAAATGTTCAATTCCCGAATGCTGACATTTCTCACATTGAGCATAACAGCAAAAAAAAAAATCACCCAAAAATGTTCATGTTGCTGCCATCCATCAGCTCCTGACGGTCACTGCAGCCTCCTGTTGCTCCATCAACTTGAGTTCTGGGGTGTAGGTACTTAGTGGGACCACTTCTGATTGAAGGTGTACATATCTCTGTCTCCCAGGAGATTTACTGCGGTTTTCACATACCGTTTGCAGCCTAATTTCATTACAACAACATGCCACAGCAGTGTGGCGTTTTCCATGGGTTCCAGCGTGTCGTAATTATGCTTTCCCCACCCCCCCACCGCCGTCATATTTGTCTGAAACAAATGATCTTAAATAGATTTTTGTATGCAATCATCACAAAGATGTTTGTAGCAATAAATTGGTTAATTTGCTACTGTTATAAGCTCATTTTGCAAGCAATGATGATCGTAACCCGTTGACTGACACACACACACACACACAAAATGCACGCTCGGCAGCGTTAACCTATGTTTCTGTTCACATGATTTTATTTTTTTCTTCAATTAATACATTTCACAACTGTCTGACATCCTGTGAAAGGAATGACTATGAAGCAGATGTGATTCAATAAGCACTTTAGGAAAATATTATCTGTAATTAACAGACCAAAGCAGCATTCAAAGGTAACGTCATGAGAAACCAGAATGTAGTGCTGTACTGAGGGCTTCTATATAATCCCAATTAGCCAGTGAAGGGATTATCTGGTAAATACATAACATTATTTTGCATTACTATTATGAATTTAATAATTTTCCACTGTATATAGTTCTAGTACTTAATTTTGTGGTTTGTGCAGTATTCTGTAAAAAATTTTTTTTATTAAAACTTGTTAGAACATTCTGCCTTGGGTCCAACACAAAATAACATGGCTAAAATAAGTACACTCTGAATTTGAGCATGTAATGTGCACATTCTGGTGAATAACAACAGTAAATTAGAGCACGAATAAGAAATAAACCCGAAATAAGAAATCTCAATTTTTAGCCGAGATTAAGGGGCCGATTTTCCCGCAGGTGCGGGGAATTGTCGGGTTCTGACACGAATCTAAATGGGTCTGCCACATCGATGCAATTTTCCCTCAATTGGCCAATTAATTTCCAGCATGTGGGAACCCTTGCTAATTGACTATTTCCAGTCAGAAAGCCCCACAGTATGATGTCATCATTCGTGGTGCTTTCAAGGTCCCCAGCAAGCACTGCATCCTCTGAAGGCTTCCAAACGAACCATGCAGGATGGCAGAGGAGCCTGCAGCAGCTGTGGCCAGTGCCAGACCCCGAGCTGCCTCCAAATTCGACGAGGCTTCACTGCAGGCATTATTGGATGGGGTTAGGGCCCACAGGGAGGTCCTCTTCCCTAGGTCAGGGAGGAAGAGGCCTCCCACTGAGACCAAGGCTGCATGAATGCAGGTGTCAGCAGATGTCAACTCGCTGGGAGTCACCAGAAGAACCTTGGCATTACATCTCTAGCTCCTTCCTTTACACCCCCACAGTACCATCCAGAGCCCCCGTCCCCACTGTGGAGGAGGAAGAGGCTGTGCAGCCAGACTCCTCAGAGGAAGCTCCAACCTCTGAGGGCGCAGCGTCAGCAGAAGTAAGCGCACCCAGCACCAGCGCAGACACTCGTACCTCGGGGGGACCTTCGGGACATAGAGTAGTGTTGTCACCTGGTGTTTCACAGCTCACAAGTGAGCATCAGCAGATTGTGGAGACAGGGACAGCAGTGGAGAGTCCTCGTCGGAGGGCGCAGGACTCTGCCAGCTCAGCTCAGCTGCATGTCGACCCTCTGCCTCTGGGTCCATCCGCAAGAGAAGAGTTGATGGATCTCCATGCACAGATGCAGGAGTCTCTGGCAGGTTTTGTCTCCAGGGTCGCTGTGAGTGTGGAGCGAATGGAGGAGTCCATAGCGAAGATGAGCTGAGCCTTTGCGTAGTCATTGGCGCATGAACGCATCACCATGCAAAGGTTGGCACCCTCCATGGAGGAGATAAGTCGCTAGGGTATGGAAAACATGGCGAGTGTTCATTATAGAATGACATCTCTTGAGGAGCAATGGGTATCTATTGAACAGAGAAACCAGACCTTCATGGAAGTCCTTCTGAGTAGGACTGCCAGTGCAGAAACGGGTCCCCATGGCCCCCTGATGTGCAGCAAGGTGCTCTCAAGCCACATCCAAGCGCTGGCCCCTTCTGGCCTGTGCAGCTTCAGGTGAGTGAGCAGCAGCCTGGCGCTCCTGCTGCTGATACTGCTGTTCCTCGTTCTGCTGCTGACGCCTCTGCTGCTGGAGATCCTTTAATGGCATGACGGGAAGGGAAAAAAGGCCTCCCATACTTCTGGTAGATGCCTCCGTTGAGGAAGCGCTGAGTGAGGGTGCCGAGCGGTGCTTCACAGGAGCTCACACTGGAGAAGTGTGTGAGGCTCCAGCCTTCCACAGCTGTGCCTAAGCCTTGAATAAGTTGCCCCAAGCTTGAAACAACAAGGTCCTGCAACCTACAAATGCTGTCTGATTAAATCTCTTCTTTCCTGATTGACCTGCAGCTGAAAGTAAGCGAGCCGATATTGTTCACGCCAGGTTTCATCAGCGGTGTTCCCACCAGGCATGTTTAGCATGGGAAAAGGCTGAAAATAGCAAGGGCCCCTTAAAATGGCATTATAGATGCCAATTATTGGTGATTAGGGTGCCTAAAGACCAGTCCCGCCTGCTGCGGGCGGGACTGATTTGGGTCGCATTGAAACGCTGGGGTGAAAGTTGGACGGGGCGGGGTATCAGTCGCGACCCCCTATTTTTGCGTTTTTTAAAAAAAAAATTTCAATTAAAATTTTTTAAAAAAATGTTTTTATTTTTATTTTTATTTTTTATCCCCCCCCCCCCCCCCCCCCCACACGCCTGAAACCCCGCCTGACGGCTCCAGGAAAATCGAGGCCTAAGTGTTTGTCAGAAAGCCATACATAGCAAAATGGAACTGTTTATTGAATCTAATGAGTTTTTCTCCAGAGATTCCCTGTGGATGCAATGTAAGTTTATAAGGAGTGGTGATGGCAGCAACTTGATTTCACTCGTTCAACTGCGCTTCCAGTCAGAAGGCTAGAGTTTGCAATAGCTGTTTGAATTTTATGCCCTAATATGGGGGACAGTTTTGGTTTTGGCTGGGTTGCTCGACTGAGTGCTGTCGGGTTGAGGGGTGGGATTGAGTGAGGGGATTCGCTGAAATGAGCAGAATCAAGCTGGTTGTTAGGTAGCACATTGATCTTTTCAGTTTGTCATTGATGGTATTAATGAAGCGTCGTCCAAAGCTCATGGGCGAACAAGGAGAACTGGAGGACCTAATGGGGGAAGATAAGAATGGTAATTGATTCTCGAGTATTACAATTGCAAGTGTAATTGAGATTTCCAAATAAACATTAGTTACTTGCTTTGATGGTGCAGATAGTTGTGATTATAACTTGATAGTGATTGAAAACCACCAGAGATATATCTAGTTACTCCAAGTGATGCTACATACCAGTAGTGGGTTTTTGTTGTGGGTGGGGGGAAGAGGGCGGGGACAGGGGTGGAAGCAGAATTCTGCTACTTATTAGGATGTCACATTCGTAACTCCAATCGGTAAAGTAAGCAGCAGGTAGGGGAAACTAAAATGGAGTGCACAACTAACTCTTGGATAAACCCATCATCGTGGAATATTCTTTTGACTATCTGTAGACATTATTTTGAATTTTGTTTTGTCTTCCATTTTAGTTTTCTTTACAATTTTCTCCCCTTGCTCTTAATGAATTACTAGGTTCTCCAGAGTCCTGTGATGTATGCTGGGATGTGGTCCCACAGATGGTCGGGTCCCTCTAGTATCCTGCCCTAGTAGCCATTTTTCATGTCTGAGTTTAGAGGTATCACCAACTGCAAAAGACATCAAAACTGTTACAATAACAACAGAAAATGCTGGAAACACTCAGCAGGCCAGGCAGCATCCGTGGAGAGAGAAACTGAGTTAATGGCCCTGAAATTAGTATCGGGAGCTTGCCGCGCGTGCAAGCCCCCGAAATTCACTTACCCAGCGCGCTGACATTTTAATTCTGGCCCGCATTGCATTTCCTCTGACTGGCCCGCTTGAGGTCCTGCCGCGCTGTGCGTGCGTGACCCAGCGGCATACTTAGTGCGATGAGCCGGCTGGGATCACGTGAGCACAGGACAACCAATGGGAGGTTGCAAAAGTTCATTCATGAGTTTGAAAATAAGAGCTGTCAAACTCATGAAAACTCCTGGCCCCAAAACACTACTTAAACCTGAAAGAAAATTAAAAAAAACATTGCACTACTTAAATGAACCATAAAGAACTCTGAAAAACTATTTTAAACAATAATTTTAAAATTTGAAAAAAAAAATTATATAAAAAATCGGGGCTAAAACTAAACTTACCTTACTGTAAATTCTTTAAAAATAACAAACCTGTGGGGAAAAAAAAATTCTCAATTGTATTAATAGACCACTTACCTGAAAAACTAAGTACTTACGTGTGGTTTTTCAATGCGTAAAGACCGGAGGCCTTTACACATGCGCAACTCTGGAAAAAAAAAAAGGAATTTCACTGCGCACGCGCTGCCTGTGCAGTCGCACGCGTTCTGCCTCTTAACCCCTTGGGTCAGAGGACAGGAAATGCCAGTTTTCAGCGCATGCGCTGTGCATGCTGAAAACCGGCAATTCCTCCGGGCACACGCGTGAGTACCCCGTTGTGCCTGGAATTACTGGGCCAGTGTTTCAGGTCTGGGACCCTTCGTCAGCACTGGTAAAAGTTGGAGATGTAACAGGTTTTAAGCAGGTGCCGAGGGGTGGGGGGGGGGGGGGTGGCGGGGTCTGTGCTAGGATTGAACTTGAGAGAGAAAATGTTGCAAATGGGGATGGCAGAATCATCAACAGCTGCCGCCTGAATAAATGGGGGGGGGTTATAGTCTGAAATTGTTGAACTCCATGTTGAGTCCAGAAGGCTGTAAAGTGCCTAATCGAAAGATGAGGTGCTGTTCCTCGAGCTTACGTTGAGCTTCATTGGAACAGTGGGATGTATTAACTGTTCTGATTTGTATATTGCTAATGTCGACTGACGATCTGTAAGAATTGAAGTGTTAGAATGTCATCAGAATTCAACTTTGTGTTGGTCGAAGTAATGTTTCTGCCCCATTTTTTAGTTTAATTTTTTTATAATTATTTATTCGCATAATGTCATAGTTTCATGTCAGGAACAATAAATCTCAAGACCAGAAATCGAATTTCTAAAGGACAGGCACTGTAACGTAGGGAACAGCTTAGCTTCTAAGTCTATATTTAGTGAGCAATGCAGATGCATTTGTATTCAGGGCTGAGAAAGATTCTGTCTACAGTATTTGTTTATTTGGCATTTTGCTAAACTGGCAAATGTTGGCAGGAACCTTTTTTTAAATGAGTTAACCTTTCCACCAGCCAGCCTTGGAAATTCTATTTACTATTATACTAAATTATAGATTTTGCATGTGTGACATCTTTCAATGCCATTATGGTAACAAAAGCAGTGATGAAAGTTTTTTCTTCTTTCTGGCAGCTTTCAACTTCTGTCAGTCCTCGGGGTGACACCTTTTTAAGTCTGTTGCTGTTGGGAACTTGTATAGTACTGACGTTCTGCCACTGGATGCTGCTATTGTGCTTTGTCAATGGTGTACTGTGGCGACTGTTGCTTACAGTGAAAGGGTGGAATCGCAAACATTTTAAATCAAATGATGACTAGCGTTCTTGATAACAGCACATTTACTGTAAACAGCAAAAACCTAGCAAGTAAATGCTCGCTGTGAAATACGAAGAGCAGTTTTTTAATAATCTAAAGTGCTCTCCACTTCAATGCTAAGTACAAAATTATTTCCCCCCCTGCCCCTCCAGCATGGGTTGTATGTTCAAAAGCTCAATAGATTTAAAACTTTTTTTTTAAGCGACTCCTTACTTTAAAACTATGTACTATATAAAACTCAAATATTATAGAAGGGCCAGAGCGGTTACCTATAACCATTTTCAATTTCGATTGAGATATTTATACAAAAAAAACATGAAATTACTGACGAAAATAATTGCATTTTGTTTTGAGAAATGACCTTGAATTTGGGTGTCATGAGTCATTTAAAATAAATTTTTAATGTACTTTTTTAAATTTGCAAAAATCTTTGAAAAACCCACCAACCACAGATACTTTCTGCAAATTTTCCCTTAAGGAAAATTTGCATCATAAATCTTTCATCGTAAACAAGAAATGTTTAATAGGATGCTTGAGAGTTAAGGGCCTCAGTTCTGTCACTATCAATAAACTGAATTGTGCAATGTTGTCCTACCTGTCCCCTTGATTCTTAGTAACCCGTGAAACGTCATAAGGCCTCTTTTAGCTATTTGGACCAGCCCCTAGTTAACAGTTGTTCCATTGGCATGCTAACAGTATATACAACTAATCAAAAGAAGATATTAGATCCAGGTACGATAGCAAAATACTGCAGATGTTGGAAATCCGAAATAACAACAGAAAATGCTGGAAAAACTCAGCAGGTCAGGCAACATCCGTGGAGAGAAATTTGAGTTGACGTTTCGGGTTTGACCCTTCTTCAAAACTGGAGAGAAAAGGAACTAAATCCAGGAGTTGGCGGTCTAACAAAGAGGACTTGTCCAGTCCCCGATCTGACGTGACTGCATTCCCTAACCTAAACCTAACTAGTGAGCACAGAATTTTAGCTTGTTTTATGTTGTGAACTCCTGTTTCCAACAACTGTGCCTCCTAATGTAGGCCATGTTTGGCACTGGCAACATTTTAAAGCAGAGGATATGGTACGGAACCAGTTTGAGCAACCTCTTGAGAGTCAGTAGTAAGTTGTTTGATGATTTATTTGCACGCTCCCCTGCAGTAGATGATATCTGTTTATACCTGGAGATTCCCATGGTGAATTAGAACCATGCTGCAGAAACACTCCACTCTGTAATTATTTCATATCAGATGTTGACTTGAATGGCAACAGCTACCTGGGTGGTTATTAGTGATAGCAAAAAATGATTATGGTTGAAGACTGTAGTAGTGATATTCGTACAAGAAGTAATGCTTTAAGGTCCAAAAGGACTTCTAATTCACTTCTTAATTAAAGCTGTAAATGCTCAGTAACTGCCAGGGTAGAAAAATGTTAACTTGCAGCTGAAAAGTTCTGCCACTGCTAAAAATTGCCTATCATCTTCCATTTACGAGCAGGTTTAAGAATTTTCTTTTTGAAACCGCTTGATGTGAATGTTGTGTTGATTCAGCTTGTTCCATCAGTCCCAGGGATGCTCCAGCACTGTCTCACATTGGTTGTCCCAGTGCTGTGGGCTCTTTGGTGGGGAGGAAGTGAGCAGTCGATACTTTAAAATAAAGAGCAGCAAATGGGCACTTCCAAAGGAACTCGACCACCTCATCTCCCTCCGTCCTAACAAATAATGGAATAGTTTAATTCACCGCCCCATTCCCACTCCGACCTCACCGTCCTCGGCCTCTTGCATTGTTCCACGGAAGCTCAGCGTAAGCTCGAGGAACAGCACTTCATCTTCCGATTAGGCACTTTACGGCCCTCTGGACTCAACATCGAGTTCAACAATTTCAGACCATAACCTCGGCCCCTATCATATATATATTTCATTTTTTTATCCACACTTTGTTTTTTCTTCCCTCCTTTCAGCTGTCCTTCATTCTGCCAGCGCAATTCACACCCCTTCTAGAGCCATCCTTTGTTCCTTAACCTGTCCCATTACCGCCTCCTCTCGCCTTGAATATCTCTTAATGTCTCTTAATGTCTCTCAATCTCTCCTGCTTTCTATCCTATCACTGACCTTCCCTTTTGTTCTTTCATCCCCTCCCCCTTTTCCCAGCCCCCAAACTTGCTTTCCATTTCCTGCTTTTTCCCCCCAGTTCTGACGAAAGGTCATCAACCTGGAACGTTAACCCTGTTTCTCTCTCCACCGATGCTGCCTGGCCTGCTGAGTTTTTCCAGCGTTTCCTGTTATTTTGGATTTCCAGCATCCGCAGTATTTTGCTATCTAATAGTTTACTCCCACATAATCTGCTCAGTGAGTTGTGTGCAGTTGTGTTGTGATGTAATCTGGCTTTAACATTCCTTATTTTGGTACACAAATCATGTTTTTATACTTTTTTTTGAAGATTTTAATTGTAGCCCAGTTTCCAAGTAAAAATAACGAGAGTACTCGGCCGAGAAATACTCTTGCAATTAATGATTTTTAACAGTACCATGACTTTGGATTGCTTTTAATGTGAAACCTCTTCATAATGCATTATTGAAGTTAGATTATGTGACCTAAGATGGCTTTTAAAAAAAAATCTATATGAAACCAGCCAAAGTCTTTGCACAGCAGGACCAATATCTGACCATATTAACTTATTCAAAATCCAGTGGTTCAGTTACATAATAGAAATGAATGATGACATTTTGGAAAATTTGGGCTCTGTTTCTGGCCTTCTGCCACTGACTGGCCACCACCAGGCCTGCCTGATCCCACCCGAATGTAGTAATTCATAAAAATATGTAGGCACAGCCAAAAACCACTGCACAATGACTCTGAGCTCAGAAGTACCGCCTAATCCAGCCGCCAGCACTCCCCAGGGACATCAGCAAGCCAAACCGCACAGCAAAACTCCCTGTCACGCTGTACCATGCACCTTGTATATTATGAATGCAACAATATAATGATGTATTGTAAACCAAGAATATTTAGAATAACAAATGCAAATTAAGAATGCGTTTTAAAATGTGGGTTGTGGACAAGCTCGCGCAATAAGCTTCCTGCATCTAGGAACACAGTACAGTGAATGTACTAAACATTATTCATTTAGTCCAATAGACTACAGTCACTGAGTACTGCTGGTGGAACAGTGCTCATTTTACACTATGGAATGCATTGTTCGATCTAATAAATGTTTCTGTTTAGTTAATGAAATGGTGCAGCACTGGAAGGGACAGTGATGTGGTTGGTTTCTACTCATTCCACCCTACTTTCATCTCCACACACTGTTGCAATTTTCTGTACTGTTTTATTTAGGAATTGAGTAAAATGGTTTAACATATACGGGACTGTTGTGTGTTGGAAGTATAGTTGAAGTGATTATTTTTTTTTAAGCAATAATATGCCATGAGTTAGTAGATTAATTCAGATTGACAAATTGTAAGAGAAATAACTTGTTCACAATAAACTTGGACAATTACTAAATGTAAAACCGAGGATTGCGTTGCAATGGGGTTAGATGAAGAGGGGTCGGAGGAGGCTCGTGTGGAGCATAAACACCGGCATGGATATCTTGGGCCGAATGGCCTGTTTCTGTGCTGTAGAACTTTGTAATGCGAGTAGAAAGACTGATGCTCAAAAATTGTTTTATTCTGTTGTACTCCACGTACCATAAATTAAATTTGGGAAGATAGGACCCTCGTCGCGTAAGAGACTTTTGTGGGGAATCGTGTGTGCAGTAAAGTTGGAAGAAAGTGGGTGGGATGATTCAAAATAGGTTGGTAAAATATCCCATGCAGCCCAGTGGACTGCCTGGGCACTTTTAATGCTTGTCTTTTCATAGGGCTGGAGACTTATTGGTTATGCCTACATATCTTTATGAATTACTGTATTTGGATGGGATCAGGTGTGCCTGGTGGTGGCCAGTCACTGGCAGAAGGCCAGAAACAGGGACCGTATTTTCAAAATGTCATAATTTCAAACTCCTGACTTCAGAGCGCTCATGTGTCAGATCCCCTCCTGACTCTGAAATTACACCAGGATTTGTGTGTCATAGTACAACTGAACTCACTTTGCATCAACATATATGTGATAAAGTAATGAAATCCGAAAACCGATCCAAATGCAGTGCTCTATCACTGAATAATGCCAAGAATAAAAGCAATTGAAGAGGAGCAGCCAGTTGAATGTCTTCCTCACTTTTGGACTTGGCTCACTAGCTGAAGGTAACCACCGCTTGTGATTAGGAACATAGGAACAGGAGGAGGCCATTCAGCTCCTTGAGCCTGCTCTTCCATTCAATGAGATCATGGCTGATCTGCGTCCCAACTCCATATACCCGCCTTTGTCCCATATCCCTTAATACATTTGGTTAACGGAAAGCTATCAATCCCCGATTTAAAATTAACAATTGATCTAGCATCAATTGCCATTTGCGGAAGAGAATTCCAAACTTCTACCACCCTTTGTGTAGAAGTGTTTCCTAATTTCACTCCTGAAAGGTCTGGCTCTAATTTTTAGACTCTGCCCCCTAGTCCGAGAATCCCCAACCAGCGGAAATAGTTTCTCTCTCTCTACCCTATCTGTTCCCCTTAATATCTTGAAAACTTCGATCAGATCACCCCTTAACCTTCAAAATTCTAGGGAATACAACCCTAGTTTGTGTAATCTCTCCTTGTAACTTAACCCTTGAAGTCCTGGTATCATTCTGGTAAACCTACGCTGCACTCCCTCCAAGGCCAGTATATCCTTCCTAAGGTGTGGTGCCCAGAACTGCTCCCAGTGCTCCAGGTGTGGTCTAACCAGGGCTTTGTACAGCTGCAGCATAACTTCTACCCCCTTGTATTCTAGTCCTCTCGATATAAAGGCCAGCATCCCATTAGCCTTTTTGATTATTGTCTATACCTGTTCATGGCATTTTAATGATCTATGTACCTGGACCCTCAAGTCTCTTTGGACCTACACTGTTTTTAGCCTTTCACCATTTAGAAAGTACCCTGTTTTATCCTTTTCAGTATTTGGAGGGGCTTCTTAAACTCTCCTATATGTTGCATTATGTTCCAGGGCAGTTTACATAATCCCAGTTTTGATTACTTTTTTTGAGGCCCGGACAGAGAAATACACTGGCACTATAATGTCTCAATAGTGTAAAGATGAACTTAACAGGAACAAAGGGTCTGGGCTGAAACCTTTGTAACATCCGGTTCATTATTGCTTTGCACTGTACATAGCAAGGAAGAGTCGTACTCCCACAGAACCAATGTGAAGTTTCAGATTATCAGACTTGGCAGCAAGAAGTTACCTCCGAGCTCGGTGGCCTTGCACAAAAGCTTCTTGGAATTTTAGCAATGAAACTACAGACTAGTTTGTCGGCAGATCATTCATTTCTGCACTAATGGATATAAGCAGGCTGTTTCAACAGAAGCCACTCAGTGGGAACCTCTTGAGCTGTGCAGACTTGGGCAACAGTTGGGTTGTGGCACTTGGCCATATCACGAGAAAAACTGGCATGCCAACAGAGTTAGAGTATAGTTAACATTGAAAAAAATGGCTGTCTCTGCTCCTAATTTGGACAGGCAGTGCTGCGTTAGTTGGATACACCAGCTAGTGGGTGGTACAAAGTCCAGATCGTTGTAGGAATGTGCTACAAAGTTGGTAACTGCCCACTGAATCTCCACACTTCCAGGGAATATGTCTCCTGTCAAGTGTGCTGCTGCAACCCTTGGAGTTTAGTTTTTGCTTTCTACTTGCCTTTGCTTTTCTGTTAAAATTAGCAGATGATGGAAAATACTTCTGGAGAATGCCGTTATCATTGCTGTTGGGTGAGCTCTTGAAAGTTTGGTCTTTGGCTTTCAAGAGATGCCTTTTCTCTAAGAATGTTGCCGTGGTCTGGAGGCATGCCACCGCTACACCCGCACTGTCCTATCTGCTCTCCCATATTATATAATATATTTTTAATATTATATATGTGTTATTACTGCTGCAGAACAAAACAATCTTAGTTTTAACTGCACTTGGTGTGGTGACTCACTTCCCTTTCTGTAAAAATCTGCTTCGTGGTTGGAATGCCCCATCTAGTTTTATTTTTGAACATAAGAATTAGGAGCAGGAGGAGGTCATACAGCCCCTCAAGCCTGCTCCGCCATTCAATAAGATCATGGCTGACCTTTGACCTCAACTCCACTTTCCTGCCTGAGCCCCATATCCCTTGATTCCGCTAGAGTCCAAAAATCTATCGATCTCAGCCTTGAATATACTCAACAACTCAGCATCCACAGCCCTCTGGGGCAGAGAATTCCAAAGATTCGCAACCTTCTGAGTGAAGAAATTCCTCCTCATCTCAGTCTTAAATGGCCAACCTCTTATCCTGAGACTATGCCCCCCCCCTAGTTCTAGACTCTCCAGTCAGGGAAAAGAACCTTTAAGCATCTATCCTGTCAGTCCCCCTCAGAATCTTGTATGTTTCAATGAGATCAGCTCTCATTCTTCTAAACTCCAGAGTGTATAGGCCCAATCTACTCGATCTCTCCTCATAGGTCAACCCTCTCATCCCAGAAATCAATCTAGTGAACCTTCGCTGCACTGCCTCTAAGACAAATATGTCCTTCCTCAGATAAGGAGACCAAAACTGTGCACAGTACTCCAGGTGTCATAGAGTCATAGAGTTATACAGCACAGAAAGAGGCCCATCGCGTCTGCGCCAGCCATCAAGCCCTGTCTAATCTAATCCCATTTTCCAGCACTTGGTCCGTAGACTTGTATGCTATGGCATCTCAAGTGCTCATCCAAATGCTTCTTGAATGTTGTGAGGGTTCCTGCCTCTACCACCCTTTCAGGCAGTGAGTTCCAGATTCCAACCACCCTCTGGGTGAATAAGTTTTTCCTCAAATCCCCTCTAAACCTCCTGCCCCTTACCTTGAATCTATGCCCCCTTGTTATTGACCCCTCTACTAAGGGGAAAAGTTCCTTCCTATCCACCCTATCTATGCCCCTCATAATTTTGTATACCTCAATCAGGTCCCCCCTCAGCCTTCTCTGCTCCAAGGAAAACAACCCCAGCCTGTCCAGTCTTTCTTCATAGCTGAAGCGCTCCAGCCCAGGTAACATCCTGGTAAATCTCCTCTGCACCCTCTCCAAAGCAATCACATCCTTCCTATAGTGTGGCGACCAGAACTGCACACAGTACTCCAGCTGTGGCCTTACCAGCGTTTTGTACAGCTCCATCATAACCTCCCTGCTCTTATATTCTATGCCTCGGCTAATGAAGGCAAGTATCCCATATGCCTTTTTAACCACCTTATCCACCTGTTCTGCTGCCTTCAGCGATCTATGTACATGCACACCAAGGTCCCGAATCCTCTGTCTTTCCTAGGGTCTTACTATTCATTGTGTATTCCCTTGCCTTGTTAGTCTGTCCAAAATGCATCACCTCACACTTTTCAGGGTTAAATTCCATTTGCCACTGTTCCGCCCATCTGACCAACCCATCTATATCGTCCTGTAGCCTGAGGCTTCCCGCCTCGCTATTTAACACCCCACCAATTTTCGTGTCATCTGCGAACTTACTGATCATACCTTTTACATTCACATCCAAATCATTAATGTTGACCACAAACAGCAAGGGACCCAGCACCGATCCCTGCGGTACCCCACTGGACACAGGCTTCCAGTCACAAAAACAACCTTCCACCATCACCCTCTGCCTTCTGCCACTAAGCCAGTTTTGGATCCAATGTGCCAAGGCACCCTGGATCCCATGGGCTCTTACCTTCCTGACCAGTCTCCTATGCGGGACTTTATCAATGATGGGTGAAACTAGAACTAGGGGGCATAGTCTTAGAATAAGGGGCTGCTCTTTCAAAACTGAGATGAGGAGGAACTACTTCACTCAGAGGGTGGTAGGTCCATGGAATATGCTGCCCCAAAGCCATGCTGACTATCCCCGATTAATCCTTGCCTCTCCAAGTGGAGATTAATTTTGTCCCTCAGAATTTTTTCCAATAATTTCCCTACCACTGATGTTAGGCTCACTGGCCTGTAATTCCCTGGTTTATCCCTACTACCCTTCTTGAATAATGGTACTACGTTAGCTGTTCTCCAGTCCTCTGGCACATCCCCTATGGCCAGAGAGGTTCTGAAAATTTGTGTCAGAGCCCCTGCAATCTCCTCCTTTGCCTCACATAGTAGCCTGGGATACATCTCGTCCGGGCCTGGGGATTTATCCACTTTTAAGCCTGCTAAAACCGCTAGTACCTCCTCCCTCTCGATGCTAATATGTTCAAGTATATCACAGTCCCCCTGCCCGATTTCTATGTCCACATCGTCCTTCTCCATAGTGAACACAGATGCAAAAAATTCATTTAAAACCCCACCTACATCCTCTGGCTCTACACACAGTTTGCCCTAATGGGCCCTACTCTTTCCCTAGTTATCCTCTTGCCCTTAATATACTTATAAAACACCGTAGGATTTTCCTTTATTTTGCTCGCCAGTGTTATTTCATGGCCCCTCCTCGCTCTCCTAATTTCTTTTTTAAGTATCCCCCTGCACTTTTTATACTCCTCTAGGGCTTCCTCTGTCTTTAGTCCTTTGTATCTGCCAAAAGCCCCCCTTTTTTTCCTAATCCATTCTCATATATCCCTTGACATCCAAGGTTCCCTGGGCTTGTTGGTCCCACCCTTGACCTTTACAGGAACATGTTGCCATTGTACTCTCTCAATTTCCTTTCTGAAAGACTCCCATTGCTCCGATGTGGATTTTCCTTCAAGTAGCTGATCCCAGTCCACATTGGCCAGATCCTGCCTTATCATATTAAAATCGGCCTTCCCCCAATTTAGAACCTTTATTTCCGGTCCATCCTTGTCCTTTTCCATGGCTACCTTAAATCTCACCGAATTATGGTCACTGTCACCAAAGTGCTCACCTACTAACACTTCTACCACTTGCCCGGCCACATTCCCTAGAATTAGGTCCAGTACCGCCCCCTCTCTTGTAGGACTTTCTACATGCTGGCTTAAAAAGCTCTCCTGGATGCACTTTAAGAATTCTGCACCCTCTAAGCCTTTCACACTCTGACTATCCCAGTTAATATTGGGGAAGTTGAAATCCCCCACTATAATTACCCTATTATTTGCACACTTCTCTGAGATTTGCCTACATATCTGTTCCTCTCATCAAGGCCCTGTACAATTGTAGCAAGACTTCCTTACTCTTGTACTCCAAACCCCCTTGCAATAAAGGCCAACATACCATTTGCCTTCCTAATTGCTTGCTGTACCTGCATGCTAAATCTGTTTCCTGTAGGAGGACACCTAAATCTCTCTGAACACCAACATTTAATGATTTCTCACCATTTAAAAAATACTTTGTTTTTCTATTCTTCCTATAAATTTTGCAGTTACCTATTGAAATGAGCACTTGAATATTTAGAAATATTGAAGCTTTGTGAGTGAACAAGGATTTAGCAGCTCATTTGCTAGAATTCAATGACCCATCTATGTATGTATACATCAGTCCCATAGCTAATATCTTGAAGGATGGAAATGCATTTTCTTTTGCTAAAGATATCGCCAGTCCTCTCTTAAATAATTTGTGTGCAGTACTGTGAAATGCCCATACCAGCTGGCTCAGTGATGAGATGGTCGAATATTTAATTTTCCGTCAATTAAAATTTTCAATCCATTATATTTGATTCATTAAAAAGCCACCATTTTATGGCTTGTATTGTAGCATGATCTATGTATTTTTTTAGCAGCTGTTTCTGGCATCTTGAGGTTGACTTTATTGATGTATATTCAGTGGAAATTTGTGTTTCATTATATTTTGGGAATTGTCACAGATGCGGTTTACAATGACTCCTATCTGTATTTCTCTCTCTACCGATCTAGCGTACTTGTTGATCGCCGGTTTGAGATTCAGCTTCCCTTGTACTCTTGCTGATTTTGGTAAAGAAAATAATCAAATAAACCTCACACTGTGCTTGGTTTTAAACCCAGTTTATCCGCTCAGCTAAATTGAAAAGGATGTTCCTTTTTAAATGGTAATTACTAATTTATAAAATAAACATTAAATATTTAGACAAAAATAAAAATTTGATGACTTTAATATGTTAATAAATTCTGCTAAATTTGAAAGCATTTTTAAACCAATTTAAGTGTTCTCTATAGTACTGACTAGAATCATTTCTTTGCTTGCTGCTTACAATATAACTCCAGAATAGTTGCACAGACATACAGTAAAAGTCCCCAAAATTGACCAGTTATTTTTAAATGCCCTAGATCAGAGTTAACAAAAATCCAGTTGGGTTTGCACTAATGTATTTTAGCTGTCAGTATTAATATATGTGATAAGTAAACCATAAAAGCGGTTTGTCACATTTAAACAAATATGAATTCCCTAATGCGTAAAGTTCAAAAGATAACAGAGAATTCTAATATTATGTAATTAATTAATAATTGTCAATAGGGCTGCAGCTGGCAGAAAAATTCTCCTGCCTGTTTTAATGAAATGTGCATATTAATCGCAAGTTTCTTGACTATTCGACAAAACTGTTAGCACCACAAATACTGACTCTCTTCTCTCCCTTTTTGCTGTCCTTATTCCTTAACGAAATGCAGGAGATGTTAGTTTTGTGACGTTCCCCCAAACACACATTGTAGAAACAAACACAGCTGATCTCTCCAGAAAATTGTGAAATGATTCCAGGGGATTGGGGGAAAAAAAAAGAGGCTGTTTGACTCTCCTGAAATGAGCAAGTATTGTAATGTGCTAGGACAAATTTATTGTTGTCTGCCTGAAGACTTGAAGCTGCAGTGCCAGCTGTTCTTATTGTCCCGGAATTTACTGTATTCATAATGTAAACTGTTTTCTTGGAACTCCTCTGATGCAGAGATTTGTAACAGCATATGAATTTTCCTGAACTATTAAATTAACCCAAGCAAATGTGGCCTGTCGATCACAGTGCTCTCCAGCCCATAATTTATGCCTCGGGACCACACCCTCCATTTTACCGCTTTGCATCAATAGTTTCAGTCTTCAGTAAAAATATGAATATCTGCTTGAAGAGGAAAGTGCAGAAATAATGAACAAATTTGTTGATGTTGTAATATCTGGAAACTGCCTTATCAAGTATGCTTCTGAGAGAGGGAGAGTTTTCCCGGGGGGGGGAGGGGGGTGGGGGCGGTATAATTCATGCACTTGAGAAAATGTTGACTGTTATTTATGATCTCTACCCAAGAATGGTCTTGACAAACAGTTTTCATTGTGTTCCTCAGAGGATTTTAAGTCACTCAACTACTGTAAATGGGAAATAACTGTTACTGTTAGTCTTCTGCATCTTGCTTTTGGCACTTCTGTTCACAGTAGTTACAAAATCCAAGGTTTAGGTGCAGTTCGATTACTGCTGCCTAAAATTGACAGAGACGTATATGAAAGAAATTAATCCAATTATTTTGCTAGGAAATCTTTTAAAAGCTGTACAGTTCCAGTTAGTGAAAGAAAAATAGTTTTTTTTTCTTATCCCCACAAGACGATTCTAAAAGCAAATTGATATTTCCTAGCAGAAGTGAAGCTTATTCAGTATTAATCTGTCTCGGTGATGGCGGCATCAGCCAATACAAACCTCAGCAATGCATAGTGCACTCATCTCCTGCTATAGTGAATTAATGACCTGTTTACCATAAAATGTTATTCACTAATTAGGAATATTCACTTAATAGGAAATTCATAATAGAGCATTAGCACTATACGGGATTATTCTACCTTCTAGCTCTTTGAGCCTCTATATCACAGACTTTCCCTACCTACACTTCTGCAGATTTTTATCCCTATTGTCACCCCCGCCCCCTCCAGCCACATCTGCACTATGTGTAAAACAAATTGAATGTTATTGATTATTTGCAACTTTGCAGGTAAGCTGATAAAGCACGATTTGAAATTGCTAATTTAAATCTTGTGTACTTTAATTTTAAACCTTTTTTAATATTGAATTTTTTTCCACTCAAGGCTGAAGCATTCAAATAAAAATGCTGAACGATCTCTTAGTTGTTGCCATCTTATTTTCTTTGGTGGAGGGAGGGTCGAATTAATCAATGGATCTGACTCGGGGTCGCTCATTTATTTTTACTGTGCTGCACTATCTGAATGAGTTGTTGAATCTGAAAACACACCTTCCCTGTGATGCTGCCATGGTTCGCCAAGCAGCAACCTCATTCTTGGAGGGGTAAAATAATGTAGTCATATTAGCTGCTTCTGGGGCAATGATCTGACTGGGGTTAGGAACTGAGAGTGAGGAGCAATTCCTATTGATAGGAATTTCCTATTGGAAGTCCTTCTCACAAGCTATCGCTATTATTGCGTGGGGTACTGGCACTAGTTCAGAACTAAACATAATCGAGGCTGCTCTTGTAGGTTCCCATTTAAGGTTCATTATCTTTTTTAAAAAAAAAAAAACTATTTTATTATTTGGCAATGTGAATTTGGAATAACTCTTGTACTCAAAAGAAGAACAGGGTACACTGAGGGTGCATTTGTACTGCAAGGTTAATGTCCGTGCAATGCAATTTCAGCATCTCACTGACGCTAAATTGGCAATGTAAATTCAGAATTAAGGCCCGAACTGATTCTGGAGCAGAGCAAAGTGAAATTCCGTGAAGGGGCGAGCATCACAGCTTTTTGTTGTCAAACTCTGTGTGTGTATATATTATATATATATATATTAAAAAAAAATTTTTTTTTAGTGGATCCTTTGGACAAGTGTTAATTTAAATGTTGAGAGAGACAGGGATTCCTCACCAGGATGCTCTTCAAACATGTACATTTCTAAGCTCTCTCCTAACCAGGACCGTTGAACTTCCAGACTAATCGGGAACGGTATCAGAGTGGTTCTGTTACTGCACTAGTAATCGAGAGGCCTGGACTAATGATCCAGAGACTTGAGTTCAAATCCCACCACCGCAGCTGGGGAATTTAAATTCAGTTAATTAAATAAATCTGGAATAAAAAACTAGTATCAGTAATGGTGACCATGACACTACCGGATTGTCGTAAAAACCCACCTGGTTCAATAATGTCCTTTAGGGAAGGAAATCTGCCGTCCTTACCCGGTCTGGCCTATGTGTGACTCCAGACCCACAGCAATGTGGTTGACTCTTAACTTCCCTCCGAAATGGCCTAGCAAGCCAATCAGTTGTAAAAAAACCGCTACGAAAAACAATAAGAATAAAACCGGCCGGACCACCCGGCATCGATCTCTGCACCGGCTACGGGCATGACAATGGCACACCCAGCCCAGTCGACCCTGCAAAATCCTCCTCACCAACATCTGGGGACTTGTGCCAAAATTGGGAGAGCTGTCGCACAGACTAGTCAAGCAACAGCCTGACATAGTCATACTCACAGAATCATACCTTTCAGCCAATGTCCCAAACTCCTCCATCACCATCCCAGGGGTGGCGGCACAGTGGTATACAGTCGGGAGGGAGTGGCCCTGGGAGTCCTCAACATTGACTCCGGACCCCATGAAGTCTCATGGCTTCAGGTCAAGCATGGGCAAGGAAACCTCCTGCTGATTACCACCTACCGCCCTCCCTCAGCTGATGAATCCGTACTCCTCCATGTTGAACACCACTTGGAAGAAGCACTGAGAGTAGCAAGGGCACAGAATGTACTCTGGGTGGGGGACTTCAATGTCCATCACCAAGAGTGGCTCGGTAGCGCCACTTCTGATCAAGCTGGCCGAGTCCTGAAAGACATAGCTGCCAGTCTGGGCCTGCGACAAGTGGTGAGAGAACCAACACGAGGGAAAAACCTACTTGACCTCGTCCTCACCACTCTACCTGTTGAAGATGCATCTGTCCATGACAGTATTGGTAGCAGTGACCACCGCACAGTCATTGTGGAGACGAAGTCCCGTCTTCACACTGAGGACACCCTCCATAGTGTTGTGTGGCACTACCACTGTGCTAAATGGGATAGATTCAGAACAGATCTAGCAGCTCAAAACTGGGCATTCAGCGCCATTCGCAACTCCTCAGATAATGAAGCAGTCCATGCCCGCATGCAACAAGACCTGGACGACATTCAGGCTTGGGCTGATAAGTGGCAGGTAACATTTGCACCACAGAAGTGCCAGGCAATGACCATCTCCAACAAGCGAGAGTCTAACCACCGCCCCTTGACATTCAACGGCATTACCATCGCCGAATCCACCAAGATGATGATCCTGGGGGGTCACCATTGATCAGAAACTTAACTGGACCAGCCACATAAATACTGTGGCAACGAGAGCAGGTCAGACGCTGGGTATTCTGTGATGAGTGTCTCACCTCCTGACTCCCCAAAGCCTTTCCACCATCTACAAGGCACAAGTGAGGAGTGTGATGGAATACTCTCCACTTGCCTGGATGAGTGCAGCTCCAACAACACTCAAGAAGCTCGACACCATCCAGGACAAAGCAGCCCGCTTAATTGGCACCCCATCCACCACCTTAAACATTCACTCCCTCTACCACCGGCGTACCGTGGCTGCAGTGTGTACCATGTACAAGATGCACTGCAGTAACTCTCCAAGGCTTCTTCGGCAGCACCTCCCAAACCCGTGACCTCTTCCACCTAGAAGGACAAGGACAGCAGGTGCATGGGAACACCACCACCTCCAAGTTCCTCTCCCAAGTCACACACCATCCTGACTTGGAAATATATCGGCCGTTCCTTCATCGTCGCTGGGTCAAAATCCAGGAACTCCCTCCCTAACAGCACTGCGAGAGTACCTTCACCACACGGACTGCAGCAGTTCAAGAAGGCAGCTCACCACCACCTTCTCGAGGGCAACTAGGGATGGGCAATAAATGCTGGCCTTGCCAGCGACGCCCACATCGCATGAATTACTTTTTTTAAACGGCTGAAGATGAGCAGTATCAGCAGGGTTCTATGTAGCAGGAGCACCAAGCTGGCTGCTGCAGTGTGAATGCACTCTAAAGATGAATTACTGCACCAGCTTTAGTGTTGCAACAAAGTGGTTTCTGCTGCACTGCAATTATAAACATAGATTTACTAGACAAAAAAAAAAGACCAAGGTCCATCCAGTTCGCCTCTACCATCCTGGTAGTCGCATGATACAAAGATAATGGAGTTGTTGACTTGTCATGGCAATCAATATCTATCAATTAGTTTACAACAGGCCCAGACATGAGGCGAGAAAATTCCCAGTGGTGGAGAGCTTTGGGATCCATAGGTCCAAATTGATGTGGAAACATAAGAAATAGGAGCAGGAGTAGGCCATACGGCCCCTTGAGCCTGCTCCGCCATTCAATAAGATCATGGCTGATCATCGACCTCAACTCCACTTTCCCGCCCGATCTCCATATCCCTTGGTTCCCCATGAGTCCAAAAATCTATCGATCTCAGCCTTGAATATACTCAAAGACTCAACATTCACAGCCCTCTGAGGCAGAGAATTCCAAAGATTCACAACCCTCTGAGTGAAGAAATTCCTCCTCATCTCAGTCTTAAATGGCCGACCCCTTATCCTGAGTATGTCCCCTAGTTCTAGACATTCCAGCCAGTGGAAACAAAATCTCAGCATCTCCCCTGTCAATTCCCTTCAGAATCTTGTATGTTTCAATGAGATCACCTCTCATTCTTCTAAACTCCAGAGAGTATAAGCCCAATCTACTCAATCTCTCATCATAGGACAGCACTCTCATCCCAGGAATCAATCTAGTGAACCTTCGCTGCACCGCCTCCAAGGCAAGTATATCCTTCCTTAGATAAGGAGACCAAAACTGTGCACAGTACTCCAGGTGTGGTCTCACCAAGGCCCTGTACAATTGTAGCAAGACTTCCTTACTCTTATACTCAAACCCCTTGGCAATAAAGGCCAATATGCCATTTGCCTTCCTTATTGCTTGCTGTACCTGCATGCTAACTTTCTGTGTTTCTTGCACGAGGACACCCAAATCTCTCTGAACACCAACATTTGAAAGTTTCTCACCATTTAAAAAATATTCTGTTTTTCTATTCTTCCTACCAAAGTGAATAACCTCACATTTTCCTACATTATACTCCATCTGCCGCCTTACTGCCCACTCACTCAGTCTATCTATATCCCTTTGCAGACTCTCTGTGTTCTCCTCACAGCTTACTGTCCCACCTAGCTTTGTATCATCAGCAAACTTGGATACATTACACTCGGTCCCTTCATCTAGGTCATTAATATAGATTGTAAATAGCTGAGGCCCCAACACTGATCCTTGTGGCACCCCACTAGTTACAGCCTGCCAACCTGAAAAAGATCTGTTTATCCCTATTTTCTATCTGTTAACCAATCCTCTATCCATGCTACTATATCACACCCAACCCCATGAGCCCTAATCTTGTGTAAGAAACTTTTGTGTGGCACCTTATTGAATGTCTTTTGGAAATCCAAATATACTACGTCCACTGGTTCCCCTTTATCTACCCTGCTAGTTACATCTTCAATAAACGAATAAATTTGTCAAACACGATTTCCCTTTCATAAAACCATGTTGACTCTGCCTAATCATGTTATGATTTTCTAAGTGCCCTGATTCCACTTCCTTAACAATGGATTCCAGCATTTTCCCGATGACTGATGTCAGGCTAACTGGCCTGTGGTTCCCTGTTTTCTCTCTCCCTCCTTTCTTGAATAGCGGTGTTACATTTGCGACCTTCCAATCAGCTGGGACAATTCTAGAATCTAGGGAATTTTGGAAAATCAAAACCAATGCATCCACTATCTCTGCTGCCACCTCTTTTAGAACCCTAGGATGTAGGCCGTCAGGTCCAGGGGATTTGTCGGCTTTTAGTCCCATTAGTTTCTCTAGTACTTTTTCTCTACTTATATTAATTACGTTAAGTTCCTCACCCTCATTAGACCCTTGGTTCCCCACCATTTTTGGTATGCTTTTTGTGTCTTCTACTGTGAGGACAGATACAAAATATTTGTTTAATGTTTCTGCCATTTCCGTATTCCCCATAATAATTTCTCCTGTCTCAGCCTCTAATGGACCAACGTTTACTTTTGCTACTCTTCCTTTTTACATACTTGTATATTTCTTGCTAGTTTTCTCTCATATTCTATAGCAAGAAACAGAGATTGAAGCCAGTTATTTCAGAGCGTGGTGCACAGGAGCTCTCCAAGTAAAGTTTGGGGGTGTGGGGTGGTGGGGCTTTACTTGAACTACAGATCCCTGACTGCAGTGTTAACATGGTCTTCTGCAGTTTGGGTTCAGGAGTGCAGACCAGACCGAGGGCACGCCTGGAACGTTGCTGGCAAGGCAGGAAGAAAATGGTAACGGAAGGGAAAATAATTTGTCGAATTGTTTATTTCCTGGGGATAATACAATCTTTTTAGTTCATAAGTTTTAGTAACTGTCCTGTGTATCGTGTATATGTCGTGATGCAATAACACAAGGGTTCCGACCTATTTAAACCCAGGAAGTAAGATTGGCTTTTGGAGGAGTCAGCATGAATGAGCTTTCTAAATCCGAGGTGATCTTGGGAGCGGTTCATTCTCCTTCCGACAGTGTGAATACACGGTAAATTCAGTCTTTCAAAACGAACCGTTTTACGTGGCAGCAGGTGGGGTTTCCACACTCGGTTGTTTCAGTTGCCCAGGGACTGCCCCACTTGCTTTGCTTGGTGTAAAATGGATAGCTGAGTGTACGGTGCAGGCTACTTCTCTAAAGTAAAAGAATATATACAAACTATTCCTTTTCATGGGTTTGGGGTTTTAAATTACTTTTTCTGTATCCTTTTCTGATCTGATAAATAAAATTCTTATGCAGGTTGTCTTTTGATTCATCGCTAACTCACAAGATCGGCATTCTTATAAAAAGAATAATAGAGACACTAGAGAAGGTGCAAAAGATTTCCTAGAATGATACCAGAATCGAGAGGTTATATCTAGTTGGAAAGATTGAACAGGCTGGGGCTCTTTTCTCTAGAAAAGGGGTGACCTGATCGAGGTCTTTAAGATTATGAAAGGGTTTGATAGGATATAGAGAGAGAGAATATGTTTCTACTTGTGGGCGAGACCTGAACTAGGGGTCATCAATATAAAATAGTCATTAATAAATCCAATAGGGAATTCAGGAGAAACTCCTTTACCCAGAGAGTGGTGAGAATGTGGAACTCGCTACCACAGCAATCGGGCTACCTCCCCCGGCCTTTTAAAAACACCAGCTTGGGCTGAGCCAGATATTCCTCTTGTAGAGCTTAGGCATAAAGATCACCTGGATGCCGAGCAGAGGGGGGGGATCTGTGCTGCGAGGATTACGTATCCCTATTAGAGACCACCTGATTTTCTGCTCATTAAATTAAATTAATAGAAAATTTGTTGCGGGTTACGGAATCCTCCCTGCTTGATTTTTCACTTGTGTTACCTCTGTGATCCTTAAAGCACTATGTGGTAAATCTGTCCTGCAGTGTCTTTGCATGCAAGAAATACCGGCGCAGCTTTAGAGGATGTAGTGTAGAACATGATTGGATTTAGTTTGGGTTGTGAAGGGACCAAATTCTTCAAGCAGTGAATTACTTTTGCACCTTCAAAATAGTCACATTTTCTATTTTGTGTCTCTTGCAAGGAGAAATCTTTGGCATCTGCTTTACTGAAAGAACCAATCACTGGTGGGAACTGAGTTGAGCTGGCCAAACTCATTTCACCTGGGACCCTTACCGAGTATTACAAAGTATCTACAGCACAGAAACAGGCCGTTCGGCCCAACAGATCTATGCCGGTGTTTATGCTCCACACGAGCTTCCTCCCACCCTTCTTCTTCATCTAACCCCATCAACATATCACAGAATCACAGAATCACAGAAACCCCACAGTGCAGATAGAGGCCATTTCGGCCCATCGAGCCTGCACCGACACATATCCCACCCGATCCCCGTAACCTCTACATCAACACATATCCCACCCTATCCCCGTAACCCCACGTATTTAATCCCCCTAACACTAGGTCAATTTATCATAGCCAATCAACCTAACCCGCACATCTTTGGACTGTGGGAGGAAACCGGAGCACCCTTCTAATCCCTTCTCCCTCATATGCTTATCCAGCTTCCCCTTAAATGCATCTATACTATTCGCTTCAACCACTCCCTGTGGTAGCGAGTTCCACATTCTCACCACTCTCTGGGTAAAGGAGTCTCTCCTGAATTCCCTATTGGATTTATTAATGACTATTTTATATTGATGACCCCTAGTTCTGGTCTCGCCCACAAGTAGAAACATATTCTCTCTCCACCCTATCAAACCCTTTCATAATCTTAAAAACCTCAATCAGGTCACCCCTTTTCTAGAGAAAAGAGCCCCAGCCTGTTCAATCTTTCCAACTAGATATAACCTCTCGGTTCTGGTATCATTCTAGGAAATCTTTTGCACCTTCTCTAGTGTCTCTATTATTCTTTTTATAATATGGAGACCACAACTGTGCACAGTACTCCCTCCCAAGTGTGGCCTAACCAAGGTTCGATACAAGTTTAACATAACTTCTCTGCTTTTCAATTCTATCCCTCAACAGAGGAGACTTTCATCCCATCGGTCAGGGCTGGATTTGAGCCCAGGCCACAGAGGTGAAAGGTCAGCGCTGACACAGTTCCCCAAACATTTCTGTTTTAAATGTTTAAAATATACTGGAGGTGGCATTCATTTTTTTGTTCTCGGAAATTGTGTGACGCATGCAAGGCTGCACTTATCGCCCATCCCTACATGCCCCGAGAAGGTGGTGGTGGGCCTCCTCCTTGATTTGCCACCGTCCTTGTGGTGATGGTGCTTCCACAATGGTGTTAACTAAGGAATTCCAGCTGCAATGCAGGGCCAGTGATGGTTTTCCCACAGCAGATCTGCTTGTTATTCTCTGTGGTAGAGTTCGCAGGAGAGCGATGTGATGTCAAAGTAACTTGGTGCGTTGCTGCAGTGCATCCTGTAGATCGTACACACTGCAGCCACCGTACGTCTGTGATTTAGGGGGCAGATTTTGAGTCCCCGTGCCAGGGGAGAACATCAGGCATTTAATTGGCAAAAGTTTTTGAAAACGTGTTCGGGAGGCACCACGTGGGCAGTTTTCACACCCGGTTTGACTTTGCACTGGATTTGCACTGCATGTGTGGTCAGAACACGCTGCTTCAGGGAGTCTTGCATTGCTGCTTTGGATTCAGATCGAGGCCTGACTCCAGATTAAACCTCAACGCTTGCAACCATGCGAAGCGGAACTGTTAAAAGACTAAGTGAGGATAGCGCTTATAAAGTGGGAGTAATGAACAGTTATTCTCTGTAAATAGTACAGATAATTGCGAGAGGCTGTGTGTGATTTTTGAGGTCCAGTCTTTGACTGGCTTACTTGTGGTGCAATGGAGAAAGTATTTGAAATGAGCATTGGGGAAATACTTGTGGGATTGTAGGGAGTTACATAGATACATAGAAGATAGGAGCAGGAGTAGGCCATTCGGCCCTTCGAGCCTGCTCCACCATTCAATGAGATCATGGCTGATCATCCAAATTCAGCATCCTGTCCCTGCTTTCTCCCCATATCCCTTGATCCCTTTAGCCTTAAGAAATATATCCAACTCTTTCTTGAATATATTTAATGAATTGGCCTCCACCGCCCTCTGTGGCAGAGAATTCCACAGGTTCACCACTCTCTGGGTGAAGAAATTCCTCCTCATTTCAGTCCTAAATGACTTAGCCCTTATCCTTAGACTATGACCCCTGGTTCTGGACTCCCCGGCCATCAGGAACATCCTTCCTGTATCTAGTCTGTCTAGTCCTGTTAGAATTTTATAAGTTTCAATGAGATCCCCTCTCAATCTTCTAAACTCCAGTGAGTACAAGCCCAATTGACACAATCTCTCCTCATACGTCATTCCTGCCGTCCCAGGTATCAGCCTGGTGAATCTTCGCTGCACTCCCTCCATGGCAAGAACGTCCTTCCTTGCCCACATCAGTGGTGGGCAACTTTTTTACATGGATACACTGAAGTGTTTGCCACTCTTAGAAAAGCCCCTTTAAAAAAAAAAAAATGTGTGTGGGTGACGCTGGCAAGGCTGCGTACATTACTCCTCACCAGTTGCCTTCTTGAACCTCATAGCGATTGTTGTGCAAGTGAGTGGCTTGATGAGCCACTTAAGAGGGCATTAAGAGTCAACCACATAATGCAGGACTGGAGTCATGTGGCCCACTGGAAGAGCTGCATCCCAGTTCAATCGCTGCAGTATTATCATCTCTGGCAAAATGATATTTTGTGAGGGGCTATCTGGATGAGGGCAGTGCTGTGGAGAATTTATAAAGTGAACAAATAAAAATATTTTACTACTTTCAACTTCTCTGAAATTACATTGCTCTTCCACAAGATGTCACTGTTTGGTCCTTTCAGAAAGCTGTAGCTACATCAGTGTTTACAAATCCTTCCGAATAAAATACATGCAAAGGTGGAAAATTAAACTGCAAAAATGTTAATGAAAATAAATCATACGCTGCATGTCTCTTTGTAGATGTAGTGGTGGTTTCATTGGTGAGGTAGGCTGTGCTTTTACATCAACAATATGTCAGTAATCTGATTTCATAGCAAACTGAATATGTTTATTTTGGTATTAAGTGTGCCCATTTTAAGAGAGTGTCAAAAAATACTTGTACCAATTTTGACCCTCAAACGTGGAGGAAATGCCAGACTCCTGTCACGAAGGTTTCTTGTGTGAGTAACAGATACATTGTGAGATTAGACGCGCTGTATGAACAGCAAACTAAGTTGAAGTAGACATTTGAGAGAGAAAATTGTTATATACATTGGTGAGCTTGTAAATGTGAAAATAGACATGTGATAGAAGTCCATACTAAGTGTCAGCTGTGTAATACAAAATACTCTTTTTTTTCTGAAAAAAACTGATAGTTACCCAGCTGTTTTCAGACTTTAAGGCACATGGCTCTACACTTGAAATATTTTAAACTCTCTCTTTTCTTGGCTCATCAAAGAAAATCGACCCAAAGCTGCCCGATGGCCTGACTTGAGACAGCGTCCCACCAATATTTAGAGTTGTCCGGGTTAATTGTGAGAAGTTGGCCTCTTGTGTTGCTGGACATTGAAGGTTTTTTCATTATTTTTAAAAGGTATCATTTTATACACCAAGCCTGCAGAGCAGTCACTGTGGTAAATAAGTTATTAACTGGGCCTGCCATTTAGTACATAAAATCGAATATACTGGGGGGAAAAGGTCTGCTCCCGAATATTAGCCCGGTGTAGTTTGGATATTTCGAGAGCAGGGACATCTGCTCTAAGCATGCTTTCTTTGCATCCTTTTTAAAAAAAAAAGTTGAACAGCTGGTGGTAGCGACAATATCTATATAAAGGTGTCGCTTCTCATACTAGCTGCTCTCATCTGGAACACTCAAATGGAAAGAGCACCCGCACAATGTGCTCACTTCACTGAACTCTTAAACCCCGAGACCATTCTTTTGTTTGAGGATTACTGTGCTTTCTGTGTCTGCCAACTGGCGTAATGTTGGACTGAATTCAACACTAGCTACCACTCGGCTGAGATCTGCCTGACTTTACTTCTTCCCCTGCGTTCAGTTGAAATTTTGCAAATGCAAAGCTTGATTGCATCATAGCGATGTATTTTACAAGATGGTGCATCCTGCTGTCAAATGATTGGGCATTGCCCAATGTACCTTCAGATTCTGTATCTGATTGCACCATAACAATTTAAGCAAATGCAACTTGCTTGTGTCTATGTTTTTATATAAGTCCATGCTACTGAGGCCTACACTCTCTGGAGTTTAGAAGAATGAGCGCTGATCTCATTGAAACATACAAGATTCTGAGGGGGATTGACAGGGTAGATACTGAGAGGTTGTTTCCCCTGGCTGGAGAGTCTAGAACTAGGGGTCACAGTCTCAGGATAAAGGGTCGGACATTTAAGACCGAGATGAGGAATTTCTTCACTCAGAAGGTTGTGAATCTTTGGAGTTCTCTGCCCCAGAGGGCTGTGAATGCCGAGTCTTTGGGTATATTCAAGGCTGAGATCAATAGATTTTTGGACTCTAGGGTTATGGCGATCGGGCGGGAAAGTGGAGTTGAGGTCGATGATCAGCCATGATTTTATTGAATGGCGGAGCCGGCTCGAGGGGCCGTATGGCGGCGCAGGCTTGAGGGGCCGTATGGCCGACTCCTCCTAATTCTCTCATTCTGCGTTCAGCCATTGCTCCTTTGCTTCTTCCCACTATTCTTGTGTGCTCCCTCATGCCTGCACCTTGCCTGATGTTTCTCTTTCCCCCTTATGCTCTCGCCCATATCATCCTCCAACCCTTGTCTTTCTGATGTCCCTTATTCTCATTGTCTTCTCGCTCTTGCACCTCAATCCCTCGTTCTTCCCCGTTTGCCTTTCTCTTTTCCCCATGCCCCATAATCTGATGTACCTGCCCT
Organism: Somniosus microcephalus; assembly: GCF_052327205.1. Classification (NCBI taxonomy): domain Eukaryota; kingdom Metazoa; phylum Chordata; class Chondrichthyes; order Squaliformes; family Somniosidae; genus Somniosus; species Somniosus microcephalus. The sequence continues at coordinate 51,970,157 of NC_141011.1, forward strand.
ATTTCCCTCCAGCACTCACCCCATGGTATTTTTAGACAAACCCCTCCTCCCAGCCTGCATCATGACCTTTGTTGGTTTCGCAGCACTAGAAAACCAGTGAAGATCACAAAACGAGTCTGGAGTCAGGAGGGTGCCGAGCGTTCAAGCTTTAGCCACGGAACTAATTGTCGTACTTGTCAACCATTGTTATCCCACCACAGTAGAAAGCAGTCCTATCGGCCAGAAGAGATCAAAACCAGAAGCCCATAACTACGGACAAGTATCCCTCCTGCAGATTATAGAAAGGTTTTTTGTTAAACTGTGGGCCAAGCGTAGCTATTGTAGTATCTCAAATACAGCAGCTTCTTATCTGGCTTCAGAAAATCTTTAACTCTCAATCTCCTGGGCTAGAAATTGAACAATTCTCTCGATACTTGGCATAAAGTTAGAACAGCAGCCCTTGAGTTTCTGGAACTTGGGCACAGGGAAGCCTGCCTTTTGTAATCCATCTGGTAAGCTACTGAACTGGATACATAAACATTTTAATGTCATGATAAGTCAGTATTTGGTGTCTTAACGCAACACCTGAAGAAAGCAGACTTGGTTGCACTTTGTATCTTGTTTTCCTGGTGAATATTATTAATTGAAGTCATCGTCTTTGCTGATAACTGACCTCCTTTAAAGAATTCTCTAAATCACTGTAAACTGATATAGGCAGAGTTGGAGAGTGGATGGATCAATGTATTGTATTTAGCTTGGTGACCAGATCATAACTTAGAGAATGATGGACCCATGATGTTGCTTCTGGGTTTCAAGATTTGAACATTTGTTTAGTTACAATTAAATCCTTGGTTTGAAATCAGATCTGACCAAGGCTGGAACAAACAACTGGCAAAGGTGACTGAAAAAGATAGTAAAATGATGAGAACAAATACTCAAAGCGCATTCCTACCTTTTCCTGTGGGCAACTTCTGTGTTTGGATAGAATGCAGCACTGCTGGACAGGTAGCAGAGCAAATCCAGCTCCCACCTCTGGACTCGGTACAATGCTTTTTATGTATTTTGTGCAAACTTTTTGCATTGATACAACATCTCGGAGTATCAGTAGTGATGCTCAACCAACTGCTTCTTCATTTGTCCATCAATCAGCCCCAGCAAAATGATTCGTCATTTATCTCATTGGCTCTTTCAAGGTCTTTCCTTTGCACACAGTGACTACACCTCAATAGTAATTTAATTCCCCAAAAGCACTTTGGAATGCCATAAGGACATGAAAGGCATTAGTCTGTCTGTCTTTCCCTCCTAGACAGTATCATTGCCTGGAACATTGGCCCTTGTAGGCACTAGTTCAAATGCAGGCTTAACCAGCACTTGCTGAACCAGGATTGCTAGCGCATGCAGTAGACAGTGAGAAATCTGAGCGTTGATGTGAGACAGCTGACCTTGCTACAGTTGTCTCTGACTGCTGCTGTTCTGGCACCTAGTTTACGAAGAAGATGTTTGTAGTCCAAACATCAGTTTGTTTGTAAAACTGTTTTTGTTTAATAACACTGCTTGAAGACATTCACAGTGGCCAGAATTTTGCAACTGAATAGTTTTTGGTATGGATGACAACTCAAAGTCTATAGATAGTTTACAGAGAAATACTCTTGCTATTAAATGAAATCATGTGGTGTTTCAATAAATAAGCAATGTAAGAAAGAACTTGCATTAATAATGGCACCTATCATGCCCCAAAGTGCTTCACGGCCGATGAATTTATTTTTGAAGTGCAATCACTTTTTATGTAAGAAAACAGCCAGGTTCCACACAGTGAGTGAGTGAAATCAGTTAATCTGTTTTGGTGGACTTGTTCAAGGGAAGAATATTAGCCAGGACACCAGGACAACTCCCTGCTCTTCAAGTAGTGCCATGGGATCTTTCACATCCCACCTAAATTGGCACAGGTGGCCACAGTTTAACATCTCCTTCCAAAAGGTGGCAGATCAGATAACGCAGCATTTGCCTCGCTACTGCACTGGATTGTCAGCCCTAGGTTATGTGCTGGAGTGGGGCTTGAAACTACAACCTTCTGACTCCGAGGAGACGGTTACCAACAGACCCCATTTGTGAGGAAGTAGTTAGTGAGTCAGAGGGGTTTCACTCATGTAGCACTGAGCACTGGTGAGAATGTGGACCTCGATGTGGAAGAGAAACAGATTGAATTTGGTCCACAGAGAGCAAAGGAAATATAGACCTCAGTTCCAGAGCCTAAGGACCCAGATCTCAAGAGTCTGGTCTTCGAGAGAGCTACGACTAGGAAACCTAGATCTCATATGAGGCAGTAAAGAAATAGAGACAGTTTCCATGCCTATGGATGAGATAATGGACGAGTGGGAGGAGACCACCACATGCATGCAGGTGCAGCAGGTGGTTAAGAAGACAAATGGTATGTTGGCCTTCGTAGCGAGAGGGTTCGAGTACAGGAACAAGGATGTCTTGCTGCAGTTGTACAGGGCCTTGGCGAGACCACACCTTGAGTATTGTGTGCAGTTTTGGTCGCCTTATCTGAGGAAGGATGTTTTTGCCATGGAAGGAGTTCAGCAAAGATTCACCAGGCTGATACCTGGGATGGCAGGAATGACATATGAGGAGAGATTGGGTCGATTGGGCTTATACTTGCTGGAGTTTAGAAGAATGAGAGGGGATCTCATTGAAACTTATAAAATTCTGACAGGACTGGACAGACTAGATGCAGGAAGGATGTTCCCGATGGTCGGGGAGTCCAGAACCAGGGGTCACAGTCTAAGGATAAGGGGTAAGCCATTTAGGACTGAGATGAGGAGAAATTTCTTCACCCAGAGAGTGGTGAACCTGTGGAATTCTCTGCCACAGAAGGCAGTTGAGGCCAATTCATTAAATATATTCAAGAAGGAGTTGGATATATTTATTACGGCTAAAGGGATCAAGGGATATGGGGAGAAAGCAAGGACAGGGTACTGAATTTGGATGATCAGCCATGATCGCATTGAATGGCGGAGCAGGCTCGAGGGGCCGAATGGCCTACTCCTGCTCCTATCTTCTATGTTTCTATGTTAGAACAAAGCTAGCACTGGAATTAATAGGGACATCTTTTTCAAAAAAGTTTTATATCTAATGAGCTTATGTACTTAACCTATACACTTAGGAGGATCAGGCTATATAATTCACCAACAAAATAAATAAATATCTCTGCCAGAATACATTTTTTAATTGTATTCCATTTTAGGCCTATGACTAAGCTGCCATTTTTCCATGTCAGGAATAGTTTCAAATAACATATCAAGAAAGAAGTGACATGGAAACGTGCCTTAATGTAAGCCACACAAAGTAAAATATTGGTATTGATTTTGTTTGTTCTAGTCATTTCCAATATGATTAAAGAGTAAAGCTTAAAGTCTTTGTAAAATGCTGCAGCCGAAACTATTAAGCAGTTGTTGTAGTGTCACAATAATGGTCTGAACTGAGGAGCTGACCAAGGCCTGGAGATCCCCGAGAAGGGATGAGCCAGGAGATTGCACAGTAGAGTTGAAAAATAATGAGGATAAAGTGATGGAACAAAAATGAATGAGTTCAGTGGTGGTTTTTTCTCATTTGCTAAAGGAAGAGTGTAAGTGAGTAGGGTCATTCTAGGTGTCCAGGCCATTTTTTTTTTGAAATATGGAAATGGTAAATGTTCCCATATTTCTGTGCTTCCAGACTGTAGACTGTCAATCATGGCAATCGACATGCTCCACTCCAGGGACTTGAGCGCAAAAATCTAGGCCGACACTCCAGCGCAGTGCTGAGGGAGTGCTGCACTGTCGGAGGTGCCGTCTTTCGGATGAGACGTTAAACCGAGGCCCCGTCTTCTCTCTCAGGTGGATGTAAAAGATCCCATGGCTCTATTTCGAAGAAGGACGAGGGAGTTTTCCCCGATGTCCTGGACAATATCCCTCAATCAACATCTCTTTAAAAAAAAAAAGTTATCTGGTCATTATCACATTGCTGTTTGTGGGAGCTTGCTGTGCTCAAATTGGCTGCCGCGTTTCCCATATTACAACAGCGACTCCACTTCAAAAAGTACTTCATTGGCTGTAAAGCGCTTTGGGACGTCCGGTGGTCGTGAAAGGCGCTATAGAAATGCAAGTTTTACTTTTTGACTTTAAAACAATGTGGAGAATGTCATTCTAGCTTTATTCTGCTTTTGCTGTTGGGACTGTATTTCAGTCCATAAAGGAGATGATACCGAGGCCTCAAATTAGCCACCATTTTGGTCACAATGCACCCATGTTGTTTTGCGGTACAGTCTACAAATTCTCAGGCAGCCCTCGATGGTTGTTTGGTTTTAAGTAAGTTGTAAGACACCACTTAATAGCTTAGTACCGGAAAATATATATATAGTTCATTTTGCTATCTAGTTTGACTCTGAAAATGCAACCTTTTGGAGCCAGATACCTCCCGATAAAGCTCTTAACTTTATTTTAGGTGGGTCCTTGCAATTCATCAAACAAAGAAATAGTACAGGGCTACGGACCCAGAGCTGGAAAGTGGGATTAGGCTGGAGAGCTCTTTTTCAGCCGGCGCAGACACGATGGGCCGAATGGCGGCCTCCTGTGCTGTAAATTTTTATGCTTCTATGAGTCTGAGTGCAGGGGTTCCCCCTCCAGTTCACACCAAAATAAAATGGTTTTTCTTTCCTGTATTTTTTTAATGAGAACTGATAGAATTGTTGGGTAGTGTAGCTTTAAGTACATCCCTGATTTTAAATCATTTCACTAGGTTATTGCTGCCTAGACTCTCTCGAGTCTATAGAGCAATAATCAGTGGCCACAAGTGCCCACAAATGGAATTTTGCATGAGTTGCATTTCCTATTGGAATGAACAGTGGTGATTTATTTTTTTAAGAGTGTATTATGCCACTGTTGTACTTCCAGTACAGAGTGAATTGGATCTCGACTGTTACAGTGAATTGAAAAGGTTTCCGTGAACATGCTAATTAAAGATGCAGTATCCTTTTTTTCCAAACGTTTCCAGGGTGTATTTAAGAACCTGTGTTTCCAATTATTTCACAATGAAATATTTTTTCAATATTTATAGCGCTGCACATTGAAACCTAATGAGTATTCGAAAAAGTATATACAGACTATATTAAAAGTTAGCATTTCCATAGAAAATTAAAAGTTGCTTCTATATATTTTAAATACCTTTTTTGACCCAGTTAGTTTGAATTCTGCTGTAATTGAAAACCACTCACAGACCAAGATTTGTTATGGCACTTTGTACCGTATTTATTCTGTGGTCATTTAAAAAGAGCATCAGATTTTAATCAAGCTTTGTCTTCTCTCCTCACTCAATTCTTTCTGAAATTAAACATGCTCAGAACAATTTAGATACCCACTGCTTGAAGACCAGCGCGAGCACAGGCTCAGTGGTGCTGAATGTCTCCTGCGCTGAAATTCCTATGATTCTATAACCTTTTGACTGCTTTTGACATTTCTTAATCTTTTCTATTAACACTTTTCACGTGGAGCTTTTTTTTGTTTTCGCTGCTCGGAGATCTCCTAGATCTTGCCTTTATAGTTAGACTAGCAGGGGGGGCCCGGCGTTGCCAGGGCAGTTTAGAGGGCTGCGTGGTTGATGGCCGGCCGCTGCCACTCCCCCGCTCTGTGTCTCAGGCCGCGCGGTTGCCGGCTGCCCGCTGCCGCTCCCCCGCTCTGTGTCTCGGGCCGAGCGGTTGTGAGGCCCGGCCCGAGTGACCCCAACTCACCTCCCGCTCCGGTGGGCTGACGCAGCTGCCCCGCTCGCTGTTGAGGAAAAGCAGGGGGAAAAATGGCGGCGAAGTTTCGGGAGGCTGCAGGATTAGGTTCCACCCGTGACGCACCGATTGGTCAACCATCAGGTCGCTGAACTGTAGGATTGGTCAACCATCACGTCACTCAACGCTAATGAGCAGTAGGATTGGTCAACCGCTAATGAGCGGATTTTTGAATGTTTTTTGTATACTGTCCGAACAATTTTTGTCTGACCAAAAAGTAAATACGCATATGTGTAGGTATGCTCTTATAACATATGTGTAGGTACGCTCTATAACTTTTGAGTGTATAGCAGACATACAGACAGACGGACAGACATACTGCTTTTTATATATAAGATAGATAGAAGATACATGATACATAATGTTAAGCAAATACTTATGAAACCTCCATACTTCCATTCCTGCATTAATAGTGAACTTCATAATTTAACAAGAATGTATACCATACCGTCTGCAGAATATTCAGCGTATCTGACTTGTTTTGAACATCTTGAGGCTTGCAATGAGAGTACAATCTATTGGTGGAAGACAAATCTCTGTCAGTCCAAATCTAAACCTAATTGCGATATTTCAGACTGGTGTGCTTAGTTAATGGTTTTATAAAATTCATGAAATCAATCCAAAATTTCTTCAATTTCTTAGCTGAAATTGTGCTGATTGCCCGAATTAATTTGTCTATGATAAATATTCTGCCTAGCTTCCTCCTTGTATAGCACCTTTTGTAATGCGAAATCCCCTCTATAGGTTTTTAATTTAGTTTCGGAACAATTGCTGCATTTTTTTTTCCCTGAAGGGATTTTTTTTTTCACTTGTTGCAACAAATTTGAACTACAGTATATATATTCTTTGCTGCATTACTTTTGAACTGCAGAATACCCGATATTGCCAGCTGTTTTTGTTTTTTGCAATTCTGATAAGGCATCTATTGAGCCGTCTCTGAGTAAAGCTCTGTTTTGTGAGGGATACATGGAATATCAGTAGTTGTAACCAATAATATCTAGGTATTTTACAATCTGTGCATAAAAGCAGACCAGCCAACTTCACTGGCCTCTGAATGATATTGGAATTGCCTTATTGTACAATTTGTGCTTGTCACTTTTTGATAGCTACAGAAGGATGTGCAGCACAGCAGCTTAGTGTACCAACGTGCTAAGTAAAGGAGTGCTCGGACACGGTTACCCACACACTGACGAGACTGGGTATAGAGGTCCAGCGCTTCCCTCCCAGAGTCACTGACATAGCCTGACTTCCCTATGGCTGGAAGAATGCTGTGCAGCAAAGGGCTGGAGGGAGGGGTGATGCAGAGAACTCAAACTGGGGAGGACATAACTTAAAAAAAAAGAACTTTTACTCTTCATTAAGTACAATTATTTACTATCACAACGTTTTGTTTCCTCCTTTACTGTTTTGTGATGATGTTTGTTTAATGTAAACAGTTTCAGCTAAGTTGACAAGTCTGTACAGGGGAGTGGGGAGAGTAAAGGATTTTCAATCCATGTTGACTTTGCAACTAATGACTACAAAATGCTCCCAGTGCAAATAAGTATATTACAGTACTGTTTTACTCCTGATAATCTTAGATTATTAGTTTCTGTTCTTCTGTAATTCCAATCAGCTCATAAATTTATAATATTTGAACTACAGTGCTCTCTGGTGTAAAGTCCTGTTCCACACATACTGCTCTCGAGCTACTCCATGCTGTCAGTTCTGCTGTTAACCTGTCTTTGCCTGAAGCTGGCTGGCTGACCCAAAATATTGAATGGTGGAGCAGGCTCGAGGGGCCGATTGGCCTACTCCTGCTCCTATTTCTTATGTTCTTATGAAAGACTTGCATTTCTATAGCGCCTTTCACCACCACTGGACGTCCCAAAGCGCTTTACAGCCAATGAAGTACTTCTTGAAGTGTAGTCACTGTTGTAATTTAGGAAATGCGGCAGCCAATTTGCACACAGCAAGCTCCCACAAACAGCAATGTGATAATGACCGGATAATCTGTCTTTTAGTGATGTTGATTGAGGGATAAATATTGGCCCAGGACACTGGGGATAACTCCCCTGCTCTTCTTCGAAATAGTGCCGTGGGATCTTTTACATCCGACCTGAGAGAGCAGGCGGGGCCTCAGTTTACTGTCTATACTGAAAGACGGCACCTCCGACAGTGCAGCACTCCCTCAGCACTGCACTGGAGTGTCAGCCTAGCTTTTTGTGCTTAAGTCTCTGGAGTGGGACTTGAACCCACGACCTTCTGACTCAGAGGCGAGGGTGCTGCCCACTGAGCCATGACTGACAGTATGTCTACTACACTATATAATTACCACATTTTTACATTTTTGTTTCTGTATCAGAGTCTAGGAGGGCTTATAGGAATATTGAGGTGGATATAACGGGCCATAATTTGCTGTAGCAAGGCATCGGACTGCATTTGCCGTTAGTTAGACTCACCCTTGCACATTTGGGTTTTTTAATTTTTTGCATGGCAAGTTGCTGGAAGTGCGAGCTGATAACGTTGCAGCGAGGGCAACAGGGCATCTGGGGCCCTGGTGAACAGGGCAAGCAACTATGCATCTCCTTAACCAGTCCGATTAAAGGATTGTGAAATTAACAGCACAAGGACCGAGAAGAAAGTGTAAATTAGAGTTGGGTGAATTCAATATCAAATCAGGTACAGAGAGAGGGAAAGAAAGACTGCATTTTGAGAGAGAGAGAGAAGAAAGAAACAGAAAGGAAAAGTAAAACATAAAAAAAAATTAAACTTAAACTTTTTAAAATATCCAACAACAATTAAAACCTGAAGGAATGAGACTCTGTACTTGTAATACAGGAAACTCTTTTTTTTATCCGGCACCGACAGGACCGGCGTGGTGCCGGTTTATCAAAAAGTCCGGATTACAGAGAGGTATAGTAAAAGGTACAAGAGCTCCGTACACAGCAACAAATCCAGGCTTCCCTGTTGCGTAGCAACAAGTGCAGGAACTCCGGCCACAAGATCCAAGCGTCCCTGTTGCTTAGCAACAAGTGCAGGAACCCCGGTTACACGTCCACAGATCCAGGAACGGCCACTAATATGAAGTAAAACTTACCTGAACCTACTCCTGAATTTTGCCGGTTAACAGAGGTTTCTGGTTATTTAGGTGCTGGTAAATCGAGAGTTTCCTGTAGTTAATTTTCAGTGCCAGAGCGATTCATTGGCAGTAATTGACACTTAGAACACCGTTAAAAGAATCTCTGACAGCTGATCCAGGCTTAATTTAATATGCGCAGACCTTAAATGGCTCCAAAACAGGCTCCTTGTGTCACTTCAGCCCAGCTCTTAACTTTCTGTAATAACTACAGAAAACGCTGGAAAAACTCAGCAGGCCAGGCAGCATCCGTGGAGAGAGAAACAGAATTAACGTTTCAGGTCGAAGACCTTTCTTCAGACGAAAGGTCTTCGACCTGAAACATTGACTCTGTTTCTCTCTCCACGGGTGTTGCCCTGGCCTGCTGAGTTTTTCCAGCGTTTTCTGTTGTTATTTTGGATTTCCAGCATCCACAGTATTTTGCTATCGTCTTAACTTTCTGTGATGAGTTTAGCTCCTATCCGCCGCGCAAGTACAGCAACTTCCTGCCGTTCACTGCATTCGAGTGGGGAGCCAGATGCTGTTTTTGCGACGCGAATGGCGGAATGGTGTATCTCGGACAGCGTTTCGATTTCCATGTTTAACCGCACATCAGCCCTCACCTGAAGTTGCTGTGGCATTTGCTCATAAATAACGGTTCGCGCGATTAACCGTGCCGTTATTTTGACAGCAAATTATGGGCCCTAGGAATAGAACTTCAGTACACACTAGTCAAACAGCTAAGTAATTAGAAAAATTGGGTGCTAGTTTAACCTTTAACAACTTTAGGAAAACACATCTTCCGAGGCTGACAAATTTGGTTTGTTTTCAACTTGCACACACTGCTGCTGAAAAAACAATAGCACAGTAATTAATCAGCCCAAACATGAGCAATAGCTTTACCACTGTAATATTGACCCTAACAGGCAAAAATATATGAATACAACTTTAAATAAAATTATAACTATCTCTATTCTCTCTGTTGGTCCTTCCCCAATCTATCCTCTGTGCTATTTAAAAAAAAACTTTTACAAACTCTTCTAATGGATGATAGAGGTGCTAAGGCAGCCGTAATGTCCATTGGTTAGGGAGAGGAATATTGGCCGGGACTTGCGTTCCTGATCACTATGCAGCTACCTCTGCTGGAGTGACAGTGGGTGGGCATCTGTCGAAGACAGGCTATAAGGCTCAGAGGTATTCACCCCCAACCCCCACCCAAACCCTGTTGGAAAGCCTGCTGACTCTCGCTGTCTGATACACAAGTGAGGGAAAGAGAAAGACTTGCATTTATATAGCGCCTGTCACAACCTTGCAGCCAATGAAGTACTTTTGAAGTGTAGCCACTGTTGTAATGCAGGACCCGCCACTCTGGTCATGTAGCAGGTGTCTGCTGAGGAGTGTATAATTATACCCCAGCAACATCTTCATGAGAGGAGGAGAGATTCCAATCAATAGATGCTCTAATCTACTTTTGGAACCTATTTCCCATTTTTAAAGTTTATGAAAACTTTAATTTACCTCTTTTACTTCTGCTTTCCGGCTCCCACTATACATATGGCCACTTGATTGTCTAAAAAACTGGCTCTGGAGTCCAGTTGAACTGAAGATTTACCTGGAAGTGGCTGAAGACAGTGGAGTAGGCTCATGGGAGAGCCCCAGAAGATGACGTGCTCAGGCAAGTAAGCTTGTCTGCCCCACAATAAGTGTTAACACGCTGACATGTTTGATTTTTTTAAACCTGTGTTAGGATGATTCTACTGTAACACGTACGCAGTGTTTGCTGTGACAAGCATCAGTGACTGGGCCACTGCTGCCAGAGCGGAGTTATCAAACATCTGCTTTTGATTATCGCGGTTCAAAGATGTTTGGCAATGTGTTTTAGGTCTCTGCACATTTAAGTGTGTAGAAAGACTCGAACTGTTTGTTGTAATACAGATGCGTGAGCCACTGGTGTAAATTACTTCGGATTAAAAGGCCCCAGCATCTGTGGATACAAAGAAATGCAACAAAGTGGTGGTGGGGGGGGGGGAGCATTAGTCCAGCATCACTGAATTGCTGTGGAAACCCATTTTTTACAATAGCCCGAAATTTGTAGTCAGCGCCGAATCTCACTCCCTTGCTCCCTCTCGCGCTGCCTCTCTCTCTCTCTCACCCTCACTCTCTCTCTTTCGCCCTCACTCTCTCATTCTCTCTCTCTCGGTGAAGACACTATTTGGCTGTTGAATTTAGAATTTTTATGCTGTGACCATTGTTATAATTAATTTTCAAAGGAAATCTAGTTTCAGCAGCTAGAATCTGATGTAAACTGTGAAATATGAAAAGTATTTAATAATGGGATCATGTATAAAATAAATGTAATGGCATTCTCCAGTGTAAGGCACAACAGATCTTTTCAATTGAATTTTTAATAATGTAGATCATTATGTAAATTTTTTTTTAAAAATTGGGTCAGATTCCTGATTGAATCAATGATTGTTGCAGTGTTTTTTTTAGACTAGATGCTTTAGTGTGGTGGTCTTGAGCTGAGACTCAGTTCCCAGTACAGGAAACTCTTTATTATCCGGGACCGCCGTGGTGCCGGTTTATCAAAAAGTCCGGATTGCAGAGAGGTATAGTTAAAAGGTACGAGAGCTCCGTACACAGCAACAAGTCCAGGCTTCCCTGTTGCTTAGCAACATGTGCAGGAACTCTGGCCACAGACCAAGCATCCCTGTTGCTTAGCAACAAGTGCACAAACCCCAGTTACACAGCCACAGATCCAGGAACTGCCACTAATATGAAGTAAAACTTACCTGAACCTACTCCGGAATTTTGCCGGTTAACAGAGGTTTCCGGTTATTTAGGTGCCGGTTAAAGAGAGTTCCCTGTACTCCACTGTGTCATCGCCAACTTCTCCAACAGCTCATTGATCCCACTGGAGCAGTGTCGACCTCTGGGAGCTGCAGTTTGGAGCCATGGTCAGAAATACTGCAAAAATGGTAACTTCGATCACCAACCATGAACTTATAGATTATTAAAGGGGGAAATAAATGTAAACACAGTTTGAGAGAGGTGAGAATCTTTTTGCGCCAACACTTGGAGGTTAATGCACGGGTAAGCATCTTGGGTCCTTACTGTGGAGTATTTTTCTGAGCCCCTCACCCACTTCCCCTCTCATTCAAAACCGTAAGCTAGTGTCGGTTCATGGTGTATGTGGCTGCACCGTGTCTGGAAGGAGTGGGCTTGATGGACAGGTGGTCCTTGCCCATCCTTTTTACAGGAAACTTTTTTTATCCGGGACCGGCGTGGTGCCGGTTTATCAAAAAGTCCGGATTACAGAGAGTTATAGTTAAAAGGTACGAGAGCTCCGTACACAGCAGCAAATCCAGGCTTCCCTGTTGCTTAGCAACAGCTGCAGGAACCCCGGCCACAGACCAGGCGTCCCTGTTGCTTAGCAACAAGTGCACAAACCCCAGTTACACAGCCAAGAATCAAGAAACGGCCACTAATATGAAGAAAAACTTAACTGAACCTACTCCTGAATTTTGCCAGTTAACCGAGATTTCTGGTTGTTCGGGTGCCGGTAAATCGAGAGTTTCCTGTATATGCTTGTAATTTATGCAAAATATAATTAAGCTAGAGAAGAGACACTTGGTAAGTGATACCAATAGTACTGAGGGTTAAAAATAATTGACTGTCCGGGAATTGTGTGAAAAGGGAGCATTGAGATGTTCATATGGTAGTTTTACTGATGGCGTACCTGATTGCAAGTTTAAGTATTGTATACAATGTTCCCTGTAATTTGTTTTTGGTGCGCGGCCCATTCAAATTTTCGCTCATGCACGGTTCCTCCCATGTGACAGCCGGTGAGTGTCCTGCCGGGACCTCCAGACGGGGACGTTGATTGTATGTATTTGGATCAGTGTTAATTCTATAAATCGAGCTCACGTAGTCAAAGCCCTGGTTGCATATACTTTTGCACCAGCTCCTCCTGGGTTTCTGCACCTGGAGGCAGGGCCACGAGGAACTGGAAGATGTTTGGCAAACCAATGAGCGGAGAAACTCTAAATAAATGTTTGAAAACGCCTAGTTCCATTATATAAAAACAGAAGAATTAACATTTTGTGAAAGGTTTATATTAGGAGGAGGAGGATAATGTAAGTGGTACTCTGAGAGATGTTTGTATGCAAATATGCAGAAAAACCAGAATTGAGCTTTTCTTCAGTGAAGAATTTGGCAGGCGACCAAAAGAACCTTCCCTCCCTATGTTGTACATATTTTCCTTGTTTCTTATAAAGGTTGCACCCATTTCAAACACTTATATCACAGGTTTTCCGATTTTTACCTGCAGTTTTGTAAGGCATTTAAGAATATCTAACAGTAGTTCCAATTCTCTAGAAATTCATCAGGGAAGGGAGGAAATAATTGGGGAGTATGAAGTTTTTAAAGGTACTTTAATTGAAAATGTTGCTGTAATTTTTCTGCGACGGTCAAATAAAGTTACAACGCCCAGTTTACTGTAGGATGGATAAAATCCGACGTTAGCAGTTTAGCATTCGAGTACATTTTCTCCCCCCTCTGCCCAAGGCAATGACTACTTACTGGAATACAGATCTCCAAGCACTGGGTAGCCTCGGATACCTTGTGCAATTTGCCGTCGTTCATTTAAGGGCCTAGACAGGCTACTCGACAGCAAAGAAAAGAAAGAATGTGCATTTGTATATTGCCTTTCACATCCTCAGGACATCCCAAGGGCTTCACAGCCAATGAATTACTTTTGAAGTGTAGTCACGGTTGTAATGTAGGGAAACGCGGCAGGCCAATTTGTGCACAGCAAGGTTCCGCCAACATAATAACCAGTTCATCTATTTTTGTAGGGTGGGGGTGGGGGGCGGTGACATCACAGCCAAGCTAAAACCTGTCCTCATTTGAATTCCGTTCATGCCCACTTTCAACAAGGGTCGCTGGATGGTAATTGGGAGGTGAGTTTGCTCTCCCTACCCCAGGGGCGCTGAGGCCAATTATCACACCTCTACTGGTGCCCTGGTTGAGATTAAAAAACTTGAGGACTACCTGTACAACAGCAACCTAATAAAACAGCAGTTATGTTGGCATTAAAAGGGGAAAGACCTGCCTGGCCAGCCTCCTTGATTTATTTGAGGAAGTGACAACCCATAGGGACTGTGGTAAATCCTATGACATTGTTGTGCTTAGACTTTCAAAAGGCATTTGCTAAAGTTCTTCTCAAAAGGCTGTTGGTTACGCTTGAAGCTGTGGGCATTCAGGATAACATTTCAGAATGGCTAAGAAACATCACCCAATAGACCAAAGATAGATGAAGTTGCCTACAGAGCGTAGACCAGCTCACTTATCTTGGAATTGAGATAGGGGTACGGTAGCATAGCGGCACTAAGCTCATGGTCTACAGAGCAGCGGTGATATCTGCCCTGCTGTGCCTCAAGAGACAGTGACCATGTACAGCAGGCACCTCAAAGCACTGGAGAAGTACCACCAACGCTGCCTCCGCAAGATCCTGCAAATCCATTGGCAGGATAGGCGCACCAACGTCGGTGTTCTTGCTCAGGCCAACATCCCCAGCATCGAAGCTTTGACCACGCTCGATCAGCTCCGATGGATGGGTCACATTGTCCGCATGCCCGATACGAGACTCCCAAAACAAGCGCTCTACTCGGAGCTCCAGCACGGCAAGAGAGCCCCAGGTGGGCAGAGGAAACGTTTCAAGGACATCCACAAAGCCTCCTTGAAAAAGTGCAACATCCCCACCGACACCTGGGAATCCCTGGCCCAAGACCGCACAAAGTGGAGGAGAAGCATCCGGGAAGGCGCCGAACACCTCGAGTCTCTTCGCTGGGAGCAAGCGGAAGCCAAGCGCAGGCAGCGCAAGGAGCGCACGTCAACCCAAGCACCCCATCCACCTGCCCCTTCAACCACCGTCTGCCCCACCTGTGACAGAGACTGTAGGTCCCGCATTGGACTCATCAGTCACCTGAGAACTCATTGTTAATGTGGAAGCAAGTCATCCTCAGTTCCGAGGGACTGCCTAAGAAGAAGAAGGTGGTTATATTACTGGACTAGTAAACCAGAGGCCTGGACCGATGATCCAGAGACATGAGTTCAAATCCCACCACGGCAGCTGGGAAATTTAAATTCAGTGAATTAAATAAATCTGGAATAAAAAACTAGTATCAGTAATGGTGGCCATGACACTACCGGATTGTCATAAAAATCCATCTGGACACGGGGGAAGGAAATCTGCCGTCCCAGTCTGGCTTATATGTGACTCCAGACTCTCAGCAACGTGTGACTCTTAACGGCCCTCTGAAACGGCCTAGCAAACCTCTCCATTGTATAAGCCGGCTCACCACCACCTTCATAAGGTCAATTTAGGGTTGGGCAATAAATGCTGGCCTTTGCAGCGGCGCACATTCATCCCATGAATTAATTAAAAAAAAAAAATGTCCCTCCAAACAAAGATTAGATTGTGTATTAGCAGCGCATTATCCACCCTACTATCTACGACCAATGTTCCCTTTAGGCTGCGTGGAAACCAGCACTCCAGGGAAGGTTGTCCACAACTATTATAAACTAAGCAAACTTGTGCAGCCAAAGTTGGCTAGGTGGTGTGATCAGGGATGCAGGATTTAAATCTACTGAGTCGAGAACTAAAATGGCAGCCACACGATGATGGGTAGCATGGAGGATCGAGGGACTTCCAGCAGCTGGCATCACCTGGGTAGAGGTGCAGCGGCTCGCAGGGTGGAGTGGCAGAGACTGGTGCTGGCTTTGTGTCTAGAGCATTACAGGATGCACAGAATAGATAGACTTGTAGAAAATATTATTTTACTAATAACTAGTTGCATCAGAACGATGTGTTTAGTTTCCTCTCCTCCTTCTAAAGGTTTTGACTTGTGCCCGAGTGGAGTTCATTTGGACTATGAAGAGTTGATTATTTAGGTATATGTTGAAATTTTATTTGTGGTATCTGTTAGTGTGCATGTCATATTTTGGTGTTTTTTTGGACCCATTTTTCCACTTTTCCAGAAAGGAACTGGAGGAAAAGAGATTTACATTTAATGTAATAAAGCAAAATATATGGACACGAGCTATATTTTTTTTTTTAAAAAGCTGATTAAAATGCTTAATGAACTAGGCTTTGAAGTTGTTTCTCCAAAGACTATGAATCATAAACAATTTGTTAGCCTACCGTGAAAATCGATGAACACCGCCTACCCGTTGTGCTGAGAAGTCTCTGATCATGGATGCTCGGCAAGGCTTGTCTGCCATAGGCCCCCCTCTGGTTATGAACGCTGGGCGATAAAGTAAAACCGAGCCATGCAGTCGGTCATGTTTTTGGAAAATGGAAAGCTTCAAGGGCAGTCGGGTCCAACGCAGGCTGCAAGAACGTTAGAATGCGAGACACTGGTTAGAAGTGATTTTGTTTGTCGGGCAAGATAACCCACTGGTTTGAGCAAGCTTGGCACGTTCATTATTTTCCATTATTATGCAAAGACAAGTTTTATTGATTGACTCAGATTGAGTGAGCCCGGGCATAATGTTTGTGAAATAAAAGCAGCATACCACTTCGTAGCCAGCCTCCTTTTTTAAATTTGTTCTTGGGATGTGGACGTCGCTGGCAATTGCCGTCCCTAACTGCCCTTGAGAAGGTGCTGGTGAGCCGAATTCTTGAACCGCTGCAGTCCGTGTGGTGAAGGTGCTCCCACAGAGCTGTTAGGGAGGGAGTTCCAGGATCTTGACCCAGCAACGATGAAGGAACGGCCGATATATTTCCAAGTCAGGATGGTGTGTGACTTGGAGGGGAACTTGGAGGTGGTGGTGTTCTTGCCAAATGTTTCCCTCATCTGCCTTCAAAAAGATTTAAGTAGCACGTGTGAAGGCACATGCAAAAGACACAATATGCAGCATGTATGTCAAGGGAGCAAACTGTTGCAACCCTTGGATTATACTTTTGTGTAAATAAATATTAGGCAGTGTGAGGCGACTCTGCCTCCTAAGAGGCTTAGGATCTGCTTACAGGGGCCACTAAACCCAGGAGAGTATCTGCAGCAGAACCAGACTTGTAACAAAGTTTTAATGTGGAGCCTAAAATAAACCTATTTTAATGAGAGTTAGCATTTGACTGGATAAAGTCAAAGTTAGACCTGAAACGTTAACTCTGTTTCTCCATAGATGCTGCCTGACCTGAGTATTTTCCAGCATTTTCTGTTTTAATTTCAGATTTCCAGCATCCGCAGTATTTTGCTTTTATTGTGGTGCAGAATAGTTACCGGCAGTGTCTCAAAAGAGGTATTAAAAGGCCACTAGGCTTCATGCTATTGGAGACGCTGTCTTGAAGCTACATCTGTGGTATATGGAGGAGCTTTCATTTCGAGGTGGGCTTGCAAGGTGCCAAGTTATCAACATTTTGATGTTTTTGAAAGCCAATTAACAAAATATCCTGTTTAACCAAGTTCTCTTGTCATTGCTCAGTTTGTGCTAAGTGTGAATGAGTACCTTTACTGTAAGTGTTTCGTGAACTGAACTATTTATGTGGCCTTTGCTGAACCTCCACAGAGCATGAATGCCTCAGTGAAAACACAGTCCACGTGATACAGAGAAATAAATGTATCTGATATTGTAGTACTGTGCCACAGGGTGGTGGGCAGCAGATTCACAGTAGCGGTTCCCTCCATGTGGAAAGTTTCTGATCTCAGCCAGCTGGCTGCAAGCAGGAGGCACTTTCTTTCCCACAGGGTAGTAGGAGTGGTGAACCAAGGTTGTATTTACTTGCAAGCTTTCGAATTGTTGGCTCCAGACCGCCATTAGCAGAGACTTGGATTGACTGCGTAGCCTCCCAGCCAGGGACTGGTGTGTGGTGCAATAGCCTTGGAGCGAGAGTAAAATAAACTCCTCCAATCGAGGCTCTAAAAGCTATTTCACAGCAGACGGCCCTTGCTCTTTTCCTCATCCCTCCTCCAGGTATATTTATGTAATAGAACGAGCTGTCGCGCACATTGCCATGGACTGAGCAGGAGATTCTGTACAAATCTTCTGGATTAAAGAACTAATGGTGGCAGCACCTCCACACTGAGTAACTGGATGATCCAGCGATAGATGAGAATGGTGACACTGTCAACTTGCATTATCTCTCATTGTGATGTGATGTGTCATGAGTTATCCTTACATAGCTGAAAATGAACCCTTTACCACCACCTCGTACTGCAGTAAGCCCCGTTTTTTTTTAATGTGAACATTTAGCCGTCTTACCCCTCAAATAGCTACGTCTTGTTTAGCTTGGCAATCTGATTTGGAACGAGGGAACAATCCCCTACAAAACCGGTTCCTGCTTTTTAATTTTGAACGCTGTAATTTAATAAATCTGGTCCTTGGGAAGCTACATAACCATACAGTAAAAAAAAAAGGCTTCTTTCCATTTGGATGGTATGCTTGACCTTTGGCCTGTAGTATCTGAAGGGGACCTTTACAGTAATCCAGAGGCCTGGACTAATGATTCGTGACGAGTTCAAATCCCACCAAGGCCGCTGTGGAATTTAAATTCAGTTAACTAAATAAATCTGGAATAAAAAGCTAGTGTCAGTAATGGTGACCATGAAATTACCGGATTGTCATAAAAACCCCTCTGGTTCACTAATGTCCTTTCGGGAAGGAAATCTTCCGTCCTTACCCGGTCTGGCCTCTATGTGACAGCAATGTGGTTGACTCTTAACTGCCCTCTGAAATGGCCTAGCAAGCCACTCAGTTGTTCAAGGGGCAATTAGGGATGGGCAATAAATGCTGGCCTTGCCAGCGACACCCACATCCCGAGAACGAATATAAAAAAAAATGAAATCTCGGCTATCTGCATACCATTATCCACATGCTTATATTGTGGAAGACCAGCAGGAATGTGGGCTACCAGCCATGTTGAATGTAACACTGTTTGGTTACTGTACTGGCTAGTGCTGCAATTATCATGCACTTCGCTCACCAGCACTGGCGCTCATTTAAAATGGTATGCTCTGTCTTGATTTTAATTGAGTTTGTAGCCCTAATCTCAGGGATGATGTGGAGATGCCGGTGTTGGACTGGGGTGGACAAATGTGAGAAGTCACACAACACCAGGTTATAGTCCAACAGCTTTATTTGAAATCACAAGCTTTCGGAGCGCTGCTCCTTCGTCACCTGCTCCAAAAACTTGTGATTTCAAATAAAGCTGTTGGACTATAACCTGGTGTTGTGTGACTTCTCACAATCTCAGGGAGGTTGCTGAATGGATTGCTCTAAGCGAATCAGTACTGCCTTTGGTGCTCGCCTCTAGCTGGTGGTCGTGGTGTTCCTTCCTCAGCCCTCTCCAGCAGTAGTGCTCCTCTAATGCTCTGCTCCTGCCGACAAGAATAGCTGCCACTGGAAAAATGGATCAATCAACTGATCTGCCAGCTCAAAGCTCCCCAGCCGCCTACTTGTGACTCCAGCTGCCCGAACCCTGGGCAGGCCGGCCAAAAATGCTCTACCAGCTACAGAGGTAAGGGTACAAAACAGCACATGGGTTCAGATCAGCACAGAGCATACCTGCTTAAACACTCACCTGTGCCACTGAATGGCGTGCATATTAAGTGCCATGCCACCTGGTTACTGTATCTTCACCATGCACTGCACTCGCCAGTACAGGTACACTATCCCTTATCCGAGAGCCTTGGGACCAGCTGAGTTTCGGTTTTCGGAATTTTTCGGATTTCAGAAGGTATTATTATAAGACTGGGAAATGTGTATTTAATATAAATTTTAAAAGTTCAGGCTACCTCTTGCGACTGTTCCGTGTCTCATTCCCCTTCCTGCTTCTCTGGAAAGCCGGATATCGGCTGACTCCTACTAATCTGGCCCGCAAATCAGGTCGGGGGTTGGGTGGGGGGGGAGAAAAGAATATCGGACGGGCTGCGGTTCGGGTCGGGGGGGGGGGGGGGTCGGGTCGGGTGGGGGGAGAAAAGAATATCGGACGGGCCGCGGTTCGGTTTGGGTCGGGTCTGGGGGAGAAAAGAATATCGGACGGGCCGCTGCAGCTATCGGACGGGCCGCTGTATTGTTGGGTTCACTCTCCCGGTTACCTCCTTCACACTGCCCGGCTCGGCCTGCAATCTCCTACCCAGGTGGGAACTCTTGTGACCCTCTGCCCTGCTCAGCGTAAGTCGTGCACCACTCTGGTCATGTCGTGCGCACGACTTACGCTGAACAAAAAAACTTTCAGTTTTTAGAGGTTTTCGGTTTTCAGAAGTTCGGATAAAGGATAGTCTACCTGTACCAGAGCCCATTAAAAGAAGGGAGGCTCTCTATTGATCTACTGACCATAGTGGAGGCTGCACAGCGGATCGCTGCTGTTAAGCACTTATTGTCTTTAGTGCTCGCCTCTAGTTAGAGGCTATTGGTTGGTGCAGTGGAGCATTTATTCCCGTTGTCTCAGATCTGTGGCAGTTCTGCCAATTGAAATCACAGGTGGGGAATTTGGTGGCTTTTTGAATCAGTGGATCAGGTGGTCGATGCCCTGTTCCAGTGCCAGCTGATCGTGGAGTGAATAAAGCGAAAATAGCCGGCAGGCCCAGCTCCCACTGGTCTCCCATTGTCTACAGAGTCAGAGCATAGATAATCGGGGATGCGGATAATCGAAGTTCCACTCTATTTAGAAGATGAGGCTATTAGCTTTTTAGTTAAATGCTGGTTTGATTTAAATACATTGCTCTTTTTCTCCCGTCCTCATTTCTGATACAAGCCATATTTGTGGCTGTGGCGGGGGGGGGGGGGGCGGGGTGGTGGAGGAGGGACATGGAGGATGCCGAGAAACTCCAGTATGATTTGGACAGGTTGGGTGATTGGGCAGATGCAGTATAATGTGGATAAATGTGAGGTTATCCACTTTGGTGGCAAAAACAGGAAGGCAGATTATTATCTGAACGACAATAGATTGGGAGAAGGGGAAGTGCAACGCGACCTGGGTGTCCTTGTGCACCAGTCGCTGAAGGTAAGCATGCAGGTGCAGCAGGCGGTTCAGAAGGCAAATGGTATGTTGGCCTTCATAGCGAGAGGATTCGAGTACAGGAGCAAGGATGTCTTGCTGCAGTTGTACAGGGCCTTGGTGAGACCACACCTTGAGTATTGTGTGCAGTTTTGGTCACCTTATCTGAGGAAGGATGTTCTTGCCATGGAGGGAGTGCAGCGAAGATTCACCAGATTGATACCTGGGATGGCAGGAATGACGTATGAGGAGAGATTGGGTCAATTGGGCTTATACTCGCTGGAGTTTAGAAGAGTGAGAGGGGATCTCATTGAAACTTATAAAATTCTAACAGGACTAGACAGACTAGATGCAGGAAAGATGTTCCTGATGGCGGGGGAGTCCAGAACCAGGGGTCACAGCCTAAGGATAAGGAGTAAGCCATTTAGGACTGAGATGAGGAGGAATTTCTTCACCCAGAGAGTGGTGAACCTGTGGAATTCTCTACCACAAAAGGCAGTTGAGGCCAATTCATTAAATATATTCAAGAAGAAGTTAGATATATTTCTTAAGGCTAAAGGGATCAAGGGATATGGGGAGAAAGCAGGGACAGGGTACTGAATTTGGATGATCAGCCATGATCTCATTGAATGGCGGAGCAGGCTCGAGGGGCCGAATGGCCTACTCCTGCTCCTATCTTCTACGTTTTTATATCTTCAGAAACTTGCTTGTTCTCTCTGCAATCTAGAACCTGCTGGTCATGGTGAGCTAGTTTATTTTAAGATTTCATGAGACTGTCATGCTTCTGCATATTATCAGTTCCGGATGTACTATGAAATCATGGGATATTAATTCTTTGCACCGCAGGAGTTTTATTTGTAAAGCATTTTTCATCACTATGTTTCTAAAATTATAAGACACTGAAAATGTCATATGGTAAAATGCGTAAGCTTTGTGCTGAATCCAACTGATTGCTCAAGGCAGATGGTGGTTAGTCTTTGGCTCATTCTACAATTTTTAGTCCAGACCTAAAGCCAGTGACTTTATTTTTTGACTATAGTTGTTACACATTGCCCCTTTCCCTCTTCCTTCCCCACAAAAGGTTTTGATTCCCTACTTTGCAACCTTCGCGTGTGGGTAGCAACACTTGAGCGGACTCTGCCGTTGCTGTTCTGTAGCCTCCTTGTTGTTAAAGGAATGCTGGAGATGGAATAACTGCCAGTGGGTCCTCTGGTTGATGCTGTGCCCAATGACCTGGCTGAGCTGGACAATTGGTTGTCAGTGGGAAGGAAAGAGGGGAAATGGGGGTCAGTGGATGGGGAGACTGGGGAATAAGGACATAAGAAATAGGAGCACGAGTAGGCCATTCGGCCCTTCGAGCCTGCTCCACCATTCAATGAGATCATGGCTGATCTTCTGCCTCAACTCCATTCACCGGCCCTATCGCCATATCCCTTGACGCCCTTACTAGTCAGAAATCTATCAACTTCTGTTTTAATATACCCAAAGACTGAGCCTCCACAGCCATCTGGGGTAGAGAATTCCAAAGATTCACCACCCTCTGTGTGAAGAAATTTCTTCTCATCTCAGTCCTGAATGGCCTACCCTTTATCTTGAGGCTGTGGCCCCTAGTTCTAGACTCCCCAGCTAAGGGAAACTTTCTCCAAGCATCCATCCTACCAAGCCCCTGTAATAATTTTGTATGCTTCAATGAGATCCCCTCTCATTCTTCTGAATTCAAGAGAATACAGGCCTAGTTTACTCAATCTCTTCTCATACGACAGTCCCGCCATCCCAGGAATCAATCTCGTGAACCTTCGTTGCACTCCCTCTATAGCAAGTATATCCTTCCTTAGGTAAGGAGACCAAAATTGTACACAGTACTCCAGGTGTGGTCTCACCAAGGCCCTATATAATTGGAGTAAGACTTCTTTACTCCTGCACTCAAATCCTCTTGTAATGAAGGCCAGCATACCATTTGCCTTCCTAATGGCTTGCTGCACCTGCACATTCACTTTCAGTGACTCATGTACAAGGACACCCAGGTTCCTTTGAGCATCTGCATTCCCCAATCATTCACCATTTAGGAAATACTCTGCCTTTCTGTTTTTTCTACCAAATTGTTAACTTCACATTTATCCATATTATATTCCATCTGCCATGTTCTCACCCAATCACTGAGCCTGTCGAGATCCCCTTGAAGCCTATTCACATCCTCTTCGCAACTGACACTGCCACCTAGCTTTGTATCATCAGTAAATTTGGAAATGTTACCTTTAGTCCCCTCATCCAAATCATTGATATAGATTGTGAATAGCTGGGCCCAAGCACCGATCCTTGCGGTACCCCACTAGTCACAGCCTGCCATCCTGAAAAAGACCCGTTTATCCCTACTCTTTGTTTTCTGTCTGTTAACCAATTCTCAATCCATGCTAGTATATTACCCCTAATTCTATGTGCCCTAATTTTGTTCACCAACCTCTTGTGTGGGACCTTATTGAAGGCCTTCTGAAAATCCAGATACACCACATCTACTGGTTCCCCTTTGTCTACTCCACTAGTTACATCCTCAAAGAACTCCAATAGGTTTGTCAAACAGGATTTCCCTTTCATAAATCCATGTTGACTCTGCCCAATCTTACTATTAGTTTCTAAGTGCCCAGTTATTGCATCCTTTCTAATAGATTCCAGCATTTTCCCAACTACTGATGTGAGGTTAACAGGTCTGTAGTTCCCTGTTTTCTCTCTCCCTCCTTTCTTAAATAGCAGGGTTACATTTGCTATCCTCCAATCTGCAGGAACCGTTCCAGAATCTATAGAATTTTGGAAGATGACAACCAATGCGTCCACTATTCCAATGGCCACCTCTTTCAAAACCCTAGGATGTAGGTCATCTGGTCCTTGGGATTTGTCGATTTTTAGTCCCATTAATTTTGCTAGTACAGGTAGACTACCC
Source organism: Somniosus microcephalus (assembly GCF_052327205.1). Lineage (NCBI taxonomy): Eukaryota > Metazoa > Chordata > Chondrichthyes > Squaliformes > Somniosidae > Somniosus > Somniosus microcephalus. The sequence continues at coordinate 51,993,984 of NC_141011.1, forward strand.
TTTATCCGAACTTCCGAAAACCGAAACCCTCTAAAAACCGAAAGTTTTTTCGTTCAGCGTAAGTCGTGCGCACGACTTACGCTGAGCAGAGGGTCAGTGTAAGTCGTGCGCGCGACCCCCCGCGGACCCCCGCCGACCCCGACCCCCGCCGACTTACGCTGAGCGTCAGTGTAAGTCGTGTGCACGACCCCCCGCCGACACCCCCGCCGACCCCGACCGTAAGTCGGCGGGGGTCGGGGCCGGCGGGGGGGGGTTGGGGCCGGCGGGGGTCGGCGGGGGGTCGTGTGCACGACCCCCCGCGGACCCCCGCCGACCCACCTTCCGAAATCCGAAATTCTCCGAAAACCGAAACACGGCTGGTCCCGAGGTTTTCGGATAAAGGATAGTCTACCTGTACTGTTTTTTTACTAATAATAATTTCTTTAAGTTCCTCATTCTCGCCACACCCTTGGTTTTCTCGTATTTCTGGGAGGTTTTTTGTGACTTCCTCCGTGAAAACAGAAACAAAGTATTTATTTAATTTCTCTGCCATTTCCTCATTCCCCCTTATAAATTCTCACGTCTCTGACTGTAAAGGACCTACATTTACCTTCGCCAGTCTTTTCCTTTTCACATACCTATAGAAGCTTTTACAGTCCATTTTTATATTTTTCGCTAGTTTGTGCTCATATTCCATTTTCCCTTTCTTTATCAATTTCTTGGCCCCCCCTTTGCTGATTTCCAAAAAATCCCAATCCTCAGGCTGACCGCTTTTCCTGGCAACTTTATAAGCTTCCTCCTTTGACTTAAATACTAGCTTTAATTTCTTTTGTTAGCCATGGTTGGATCACTTTTCCTTTTGGGTTTTTATGCCCTAGAGGAATGGGGGTCAGAGAGAGATTGGGGGAATGCGGGTCAGAGAAAGGGGGAAAATGGGGGTCAGGGAGAAGGGAATGGGATCAGAGAGAGAGAGAATGGGGGTCAGGAGGATGTAAATGGGGTCAGAGAGAGAGGGGGAATAAGTGTCAGGAAGAGGAGAAGGGGGAGCACCAGAGGGCTGTGGAGGCTCAGTCGATGAGTATATTCAAGACGGAGATCGATAGATTTTTGGGCACTAGGGGAATCAAGGGATATGGGGATGCTGCAGGAAAGTGGAGTTGAGGTAGAAGATCAGCCATGATCTCACTGAATGGCGGAGCAGGCACGAGGGGCCGAATGGCCGACTCCTGCTCCTATTTCTTATGTCCTTATGGCAGTATTGCTGGTGTGAATGTCATTGGAGCCAGGCTTCAGAGTGCTGCTGCACGTTGCAATATACAAGTGTGCTTTGACTAGTGGCTTTATTGATAGAATCAGTAACTAGATTGAACCCATATCTATCTCATTAGAAACATTATGGTTTCAAAAAGAAATAGCCAGTTAGAATTGCCTGTTGTTTAATATTTGTGACCAGAATTACTGGGTTCTATGTACTGCAAGATATAATAAGAACAAAGAACAAGTACATACAGTTCATAGAAACATAGACGATAGGAGCAGGAGTAGGCCATTCGGCCCCTCGAGCCTGTTCTGCCATCAATGAGATCATGGCTGATCATCCAAACTCGGTACCCTGTCCCTGCCTTCTCCCCATATCCCTTGATCCCTTTAGCCTTAAGTCCTAACTCCTTCGTGAATATATTTAATGAATTGGCCTCAACGGCCTTCTGTGGTAGAGAATTCCACAGGTTCACCACTCTCTGGGTGAAGAAATTCCTCCTCATCTCTGTCCTAAATGGCTTACCCCTTATCCTTAGACTGTGACCCCTGGTTCTGGACTCCCCCGCCATTGGGAACATCCTTCCTGCATCTAGTCTGTCTAGTCCTGTTAGAATTTTATAAGTTTCAATGAGATGTATATGTGTGACTATTTCACAAAAAAACCCTTCAAATTTAGTAAATTTTTCGATGAGTCACTTAACCAATGCACTGACACCTACTTATGGCAGTTCAAGTAACCTATGTTCTGAAATCTTTTGCAGAACACAGCAATCTGAGTCTCGGTATACCTTTTTTGAAGTTAAAACCAATAAAAGCCAAGGACTGTATATTGGGATTGTCTGCTTTATTTAAATGTTAGATTTGGTACGCACAGGTTTGAAGGTTGATGAAATGTTCTCTGTTGTAATTCTCTTCTTTATATAGCGATAGGCCTGGGGCTGAAAGGTTAAAGTGTTAAACAGACAATAATCACATGTAAGAGCAATGGGAAATATCTAGTTGCATCAAATCTATTCTAGCTCCTGACTTCATGTATCTATATCCCATCAAGTTGAAAGCATTCAAGCAACTACTGCTGTTATCAAATCACTCATGAATCCTGCTAATTAAAATAGAGCTTCATTTTTTTTGAAAACCATTGTTTGACAGGAACTTGAGACTGGCGTAACAAGGTTTAGACATGTTATGAGCCTTTATTGCATAAAAGGTACTTTTACATGAATGTACAGTCAAGTGTAAAACGAATTGAATTGCAGAGGCTGAATTCTTCACTTGCTAATGATTTCTTTTCTAGCGTTTTACTTGAAGCAGCTACGTTATAGCACCTAAAGCGATCATCTTTTGATTAATGGGTTTATCAAACAACTTGCAGCTTTGGTAAAGTAATTTATGTAGCTTTCTCAAGCATCTACGTTGTAAGTCAACCGTATTGTCAAAATCAACGACAGGAATCCTTTTTAAAAATACTAGAAGTTGGAAATGAGTATCTCAAACAGTATATTTGATGTGCAGTAGTATTCTGTTAGGGCAAACTTCAAAGGTGTAATATTTCAAGAACCTAGCTTAAATTTAAACTTACAGGTTTGCTCACAAACTGTTTGTTTGAGTAGAATGAACGTCCTGTGTTAAACTTGTATAAACTTTAGTGTTTCACGTGTTCAATTCAACACATAGGGGGGAAAATTGGGTATCGCCCATTTTGGGGCGCTAATATCGGCCGGGCGCAGTTTGCCTCTATCGCCTCTGGAGGTGATTTGAGTGCTAAATCAGGCGCGACACACCTCTCTTAATGCGCTAACGTCAGGGAGCGCGGCGCTACCGAAGCTCAGGCGTTGTCCGTTACCATGGAAGCCAGACAGACTGGTGCCGTCCAGTTCTTAAAGGGGAGGGGCCATCTTGCTGGCCAGCCACACCCTGCCCATTGCAGCCTTGAATCTCGGCCTGGAGAGACCTCGAAAGCAATTGTGTTGGAAGCACTAATGGAGAGGCCCAGGGAAAGAGCTCGGCGCTTAGGAACCTCAAAAGTGGTGCTGAGGGCCAAAACTCCTTAGGACAGCGTTAAATCTCTCCAGACGTCTCTCTCCCTCTCAACCTGCGCGTACCAAAAATTTTGCCGACAAGGAAAGGCAGGAAGTGCACGCCTTTAAATAGCGCTCCCCCAGCCCATTCCCGACTTGAAAACGTTCCCCTCTACCTGTCATTCCTAGCGGTAGGTGCTAAGGCAGGGGGCGCGACTCAGTTTCCGGTCCGGGGCGTTACACACTCGACTGACGTCACGATCTGCGGGCACAGGAGATCATGGCGGTAGTGTTTAGCGCCGCCACAAAACGACTGGTCAATTTCACGAGCGGTGCTAAACTCACCGCGCTTGGGCGCTAAGTTCCTAGCGCCCTGTTAGCGCCCCCCCGGAGGCACTAACTGGAGGTGCTAATCAACCGAATTTTCACCCCATAGAATCTTCCAGCACAGAAGGAGGGCGTTCAGCTCACCATGCCTATGCTGGCTCTCTTGAAAGAGCTCTCCAATTACTCCCACTCCTCTGTTCTTTCCCCAGAGCCCTGCAGATTTTTCCATTTCAAGTATATATCCAATTCCCTTTTGAAAGTTTCTGCTGAATCTGCCTCCACCACCCTTTCAGGCAGCGCATTCCAGATCATCATAACTCATTGGATTAAAAAAACTCTCCTCATGTTCCCTCTGGTTCTTTTGCCAATTATCTTAAATCTGTGTCCTCTGATTATCGACCCTCCTGCCAGTTTCTCCTTATTTACTCTATCAAAGCACTTCATCATTTGAAACACCTCTATTCAATCTCCCCTTAACCTTCTCTACTCTAAGGAGAACAATCCCAGCTTCTCCAGCCTCTCCACATAACTGAAGCCCCTCATCTGTGGTATCATTCTGGCAAATCTCCTCAGCACCCTCTCCAAGGCCCTGACATCCTCCCTGTAGTGCACCTAGATTTGGGCTAACAGCCGATAATTTTAGGAAAGTAATTGTGCTCTTGTGCTCTATCAGCCATGAATAAAGATTTGATTCTCAAAATAGCTGATCTTAGTTTGGCAAAAAAAAAATATTTTCTCAAGGAGCTCCCATTCATAGCTTGTTTGATCCTTTGGTTACTGAGTTATCAATAACAACTTGACTTCATCCAAGAAGAGTTTCTCAGTGGACAGATAAAAAACATTGTTAGTATGAATTGCCCAGCTGTGTTATATTATCAGAGTACTGCTGGCACTAGAACTTTTCACATCCCGTTACTTTATTTTACCACACAACACTTGTGATTGCTTCCAGCATTTAGTCAGGAGTGGAAGTGGGTAGAACGTAGACTTTAGCTGCTTCTGATGCTTGGCGGCCAGATTTGGCCAGTGAGGTTCCAAGAAAAAAAAAGCCTTGGCACGTTGGATCCTAAACTGGCTGAGTGGCAGGAGGCAGAGGGTGATGGTCGAAGGTTGCTTTTGTGACTGGAAGCCTGTGTCCAGTGGGGTACCTCAGGGATCGGTGCTGGGTCCCTTGCTGTTTGTGATCTACATAAATGATTTGGAGGAGAATGTAAAAGGTATGATCAGTAAGTTCGCAGATGACATGAAAATTGGTGGGGTGGTAAATTGCGAGGAGGAAAGCCTCAGGCTACAGGACGATATAAACGGGTTGGTCAGATGGGCGGAAAAGTGGCAAATGGAATTTAACCCTGAAAAGTGCGAGGTGATGCATTTTGGACGGACAAATAAGGCAAGGGAATACACAATGAGTGGTAGGACCCTAGGAAGTACAGAGGGTCAGAGGGACCTTGGTGTACATGTACATAGATCCCTGAAGGCAGCGGAACAGGTAGATAAGGTGGTTAAAAAGGCATATGGGATACTTGCCTTCATTAGCCGAGGCATAGAGTATAAGAGCAGGGAGGTTATGATGGAGCTGTACAAAACGCTGGTAAGGCCACAGCTGGAGTACTGTGTGCAGTTCTGGTCACCTCACTATAGGAAGGATGTGATTGCATTGGAGAGGGTGCAGAGAAGATTCACCAGGATGTTACCTGGGATGGAGCGCCTCAGCTATGAAGAAAGACTGAACAGGCTGGGGTTGTTTTCCTTGGAGCAAAGAAGGCTGAGGGGGGACCTGATTGAGGTGTACAAAATGATGAGGGGCATAGATAGGGTAGATAAAGAGGAACTTTTCCCCTTAGTAGGGGGGTCAATAACAAGGGGGCATAGATTCAAGGTAAGGGGCAGGAGGTTTAGAGGGGATTTGAGGAGGAACTTTTTCACCCAGAGGGTGGTTGGAGTCTGGAACTCACTGCCTAAAAGGGTGGTAGAGGAAGGAACCCTCACAACATTCAAGAAGCATTTGGATGAGCACTTGAAATGCCATTGCATACAAGGCTACGGACCAAGTGCTGGAAAATGGGATTAGATTGGACAGGGCTTGATGGACGGCGCAGACACGATGGGCCGAAGGGCCTCTTTCTGTGCTGTATAACTCTATGACTCTAAATGGGACAGAGATTGGGGCTTCCTTCGGTGGAATGCACCATTTAATAGTCCAGTTGAAATTCCACCCAGTAGAGTGGGAGTTTGATCATTTCTGTTGTTCAAATCTTAACTGCATGAAGGGTTGAGATAAGAGGCTGCAGTTAAGAGCCTAATTTTATTTCGAATGATTTGTACATTGAAATTTGAGTTGGAAACTTTGTCCCACTGTCATTTAAAACATTCTGCTTATTCGCCATAAGTATTACAGTGGGGAAATGTAATTTATGGTACATTTACACTACAAGTTTAGCGTTACGGTGAAGCAGTTTCAACTTCGCATTGACGCTAACTTTGTGTTGTGCAAATAGGACGTGAAGACTCAAACTAGATATTAAGTGTAAAGAAGTGGAGTAAGAATCCTGTCTCCAGGGGTCCTTGCTCCAGTGTCAGGTTGGGCCCGGACTCTGGATTCACAATTTATTTACACAGTAACCATACTGTCGATGCAAAGTAAAACTGCTTCTTACTGACTATAAAAGTAAGAAAAAGAAAAAACCTTCATATAGCGCTTTTCATGATCTCGGGATGTACCAGAGTGCTTCACAGCCAATTAAGTACTTCTGAATTGCAGTTACTGTTGTAATGTAGGAAACGTGGCCGCACAGCAAGATCCCACTAACAGCAATTGTATAAATGACCAGATAATCTGCTTTTGGTTGTATTGGTTGAAGGATAATATTGACTAGGACACCGGGAGAACTGCCCTGGGATCTTTTACGCCAACGTGAAAGGGCAGACAGGGCCTCATTTTAACCTCTCATCTGAAAGACAGCACCTCCGATCGTGCATGCTCCCCCAGTACTGCCTCAAAGTGTCAGAGAGGATTATGTGCTCAAGTCTCGAGTGTGGTTTGAACCCATAGCCCCTCTGACTCAGAGGCGAGAGCGTAACTTCTGAGCGTAGGCTGTCACTACAGTCATTGTGTGAATGCACCTTTAAATTATGAGCTTTAGTGCTAATGTTGTATAAATGTTACAGGAGAAAATGCTTAAGGGATTAATGAAACATTATCTAGTTATTAATGACTACAAACTGTGTCTCAAAGTTATTTGAGTCCCAGTTGTGGAGACTTGAACTTTCTGACTGAAGTCTCCAGCCATGTATGACTGCCATCTCTGATATTATAGCAGAACCTGCTGCTGTTACTGTGGTCGATGAAAGCTTGACCTTTTTGCAAGGTTCTTTTCATAGCCCTCTCAGTGCTGTAGGTTTTTTAACTAATTTATTAAAATGGGAACTTTAATATAGATATGGGAAGAGTTAAAAACCAACAAACTGCATCAAAATACATAAAATCTAAACTGGTCAAACTAACCAAGTTTGTTCCTAACAAAATGTGAACATGATGCAGAGGGCACAGATTTAAGTTGATTGGCAAATGAAGCAGAGGCGACGTGAGGAAAGACTTTTTACACAACGAGTGGTTAGGATTTGGAACGCGCTGCCTGATAGGGCGGTGGATACAGATTCAATAGTAGCCTTCAAAAGGGAATTGGATAAATACTTGAAGGAGAAAAAATTGCAGGGATACGGGGAAAGAGCGGGGGAGTGGGACTGACTGGATTGCTCTTCGAAAGAGCCGGCACAGACTCGATGGGCCGAATGGCCTCCTTCTATGCTGTACTATTCTATGATTCTGTGAGATTGTGGCAGCTAATTCACCTGCCTTTTCATTGAGTAAATAGTATTTGATCAAACCTATCTAGTTTACTTTAAAAAAAAAGTGAACTTTGGGACGTTCAAAAGTAATGTGGCAAATGAAGAGTTAACATAGTAAGAACCTATCTCCCCTGCCCCCTTAAAGGAAATAAGATGTTCCGATGTATAACGCCATAACTAGACACAGCTAAAAACGGCTGACTGATTGGGTTATAATTGATTGAGGCGTCACAGCGTCATTGGTTTGCAGGAGTATTACTGTTAGTGAGAAAGTGCCACTTTCATAAGAGAACCCAATAGCTGCCGTAGGTACAAAGCACCTGGGTACATTTTGTTCTCCTTTAGAAAGGAGAAGTCGAGCCTCAGCTAGGGGGAGCACCATGCTTGTCGCTTCTTTTGTGTGTGCCTGCTGGTTAATTTGCAAACAGATGGAAATTTATAGTTACCTCATTCTGTCTATCTTTTATAGCGTTTACTCAGCTTTTGCAGCTTTTTTGAATTGCCGAACTAATTTGTAACTTAAATGAATGTGATTTAAAACATGAGAGGATTTTTTTTTAAAAGACTTGCATTTCTATAGCGTCTTTCACAACCTCAGGGCATCCCAAAGCGCTTTACAGCCAATGAAGTACTTTTGAAGTGTAGTCACTGTTGTAATGTAGGAAACGTGGCATAATTTGATATTAACCTATAGTGCATCAATTCTTTAGAAAGGGTCACCTTTGATTAACATCCTTATTTCTGCTATCATTTGTTTCTGTTGTATCGTTTCTCTTGAAGCCCAACCTCTCAGACATTATGAAAAGAGCTTTGGGAAGTGGCTGTCCCAGTGCTTGACTTACAAACAAAATAAAAATTAGAACACCACTATTGCGCAGTCGTGAACATTCAACGTTCTTAATTATAATGTACACTAGAGATATCCGCCAAGGATAAAATGGTACTGAATAAACCAACCGCCTCAACAGTTTAACTTCTAAAAGATGAATTATAGCAGTATGTAATAAATAAACAGTACTGTCAGTATAGTAAACTAGGACAAGCCAATTAAACTATTTATTATGGTTGCAAGCCCCACCAGTGGGTTACCAGCTAGTATTTTCCTCCAGGCAAGTCCAGTGTTTCTAAATGATTAAAAAAATATATATAAATGTGTTCCATGAAGAAATACATAATCAAACTAAACCTATTCCTGCACATGACGATGTATATGCTTGCTTGTAGTAGACATGAAAAACAGGATGCTTTATTAGAGTATATAGAAGTGAAGTATCATTTTTAATTATTTGATTTTTCTATGGTACTGTTTTGTATGTTGGTGGAATCTAGATGGTTAAATTGAATGTAAGCCAGTTTTCAATGAGCCTGTGTCCATATAAGTGAACACACTTCTGGTGAGGCCAAAGGGTCAAGTACCTACATGCTCCTACTTGAGTGATTTACATAAAGTTTCATTGTGAAGTCAACCTTTCTTTCATGTTGGAAAAAAAAAGTTCATTTTTTAAGGTACAAGGATTCCAAGGTGCCTCTCCAATATAGATAACCGACACTTAACCATTTGCTTGCGAAAATGCTTTAAACTACTCGGAGAGAATTCCTCCCCCCACACACCCAGGTGTATGCTTCTGCAAATGTGCTTCATTAAAACGGTTCCAAAGGGAGGGGCAGGGATGTTGGAAGTGAAGGAGGGAGTTCTTCTCTTAGGCAGTCCCTCGGAACCAAGGATGACTTGCTTTCACATTAAAAATGAGTTTGCAGGTGACTGATGAGTCCAATGCGGGACCTACAGTCCCTGTCACAGGTGGGGCAGACGGTGGTTGAAGGGGTGGGGTGCTTGGGTTGACGTGCGCTCCTTGCGCTTGGCTTCCGCTTGCTCCCGGCGTAGAGACTCGGTGTTCGGCGCCTTCCCGGATGCTTCTCCTCCACTTTGTGCGGTCTTGGGCCAGGGATCCCCAGGTGTCGGTGGGGATGTTACACTTTTTCAAGGAGGCTTTGAGGGTGTCCTTGAAGCATTTCCTCTGTCCACCTGGGGCTCTCTTGCCGTGCCGGAGCTCCGAGTAGAGCGCTTGTTTTGGGAGTCTCGTATCGAGCATGCGGACAATGTGACCCGTCCATCGGAGCTGATCGAGCGTGGTCAAAGCTTCGATGCTGGGGATGTTGGCCTGAGCAAGAACACTGGCGTTGGTGCGCCTATCCTGCCAATGGATTTGCAGGATCTTGCGGAGGCAGCGTTGGTGGTACCTCTCCAGTGCTTTGCGGTGCCTGCTGTATATGGTCCATGTCTCTGAGGCATACAGCAGGGCGGGTATCACTGCTGCTCTGTAGACCATGAGCTTAGTGCCAGGTTTGAGGTCCTTGTCTTCAAACACTCTCTTCCTCAGGCGACCGAAGGCTGCACTGGCACACTGAAGGCGGTGTTGGACTTCGTCGTCGACATCTGCCCATGTTGACAGTAGGCTCCCGAGGTATGGAAAGTGGTCCACGTTGTCCAAGGCCTTGTCGTGGATTTTGATAATCAGGGGGCAGTACTGTGTGCCGGGGGCAGATTGGTAGAGGACCTTTGTCTTACGGATGTTTAGTGTAAGGCCCATGCTCTCGTACGCTTCGGTGAAGGTGTTGACGATGGTTTGGAGTTCGACCTCCGAGTGAGCGGAGACGCAAGCGTCGTCTGCATACTGTAATTCGACGACAGAGGATGGGACGACCTTGGATCTGGACTGGAGGCGACGCAGGTTGAACAGTTTCCCGTTTGTTCTGTAAATTAGCTTCACTCCAGTGGGGAGCTTACTGAGGGTGAGATGGAGCATTGAACATAAGAAATAGGAGCAGGAGTGGGCCAATCGGCCCCTCGAGCCTGCTCCACCATTCAATAAGATCATGGCTAATCTGATCCTAACCTCAAATCTTCTATCACTCTGCATCCACCCGAACCCATGTGATCTCCCGGGAGAGGCGAAAAACCAGATAAAAGACCCAATGGCCAATTTGGGAGAAAAAAATCTGGGAAATTCCTCTCCGACCCATCTAGGCGATCGAAATTCTTCCAGGAGATCACTCTGTCCCTATATTTTCTACAGTACTTACCTTCTGTAAAGGCGCTCTCCACCCCAGCCAGGAACAGGAATAAAACCATCTCCTGAAATCTAACACAGAATTAAAACACAGTAGGAGCAGAACCAGGCTACACGGCCCCTGGGCCCACTCCACTACCCACAGGGCCATGACCATTCCAAACCTAGACTCATGTCCAATTTCCTGCCCGCTCCCCGTAACCCTTAATTCCCTTTACTTCTAGGAAACTATCTATTTCTGTTTTAAATTTATTTAATGATGTAGCTTCCACAGCTTTCTGGGGCAGCAAATTCCACAAACCTACCACCCTCTGAGTGAAGAAGTTTCTCCTCATCTCAGTTTTGAAAGAGCAGCCCCTTATTTTAAGATTATGCCCCCTAGTTCTAGTTTCACCCTTCATTGGGAACATCCTCACCGCATCCACCCGATCAAGCCCCTTCACAATCTTATATGTTTCAATAAGATCGCCTCTCATTCTTCTGAACTCCAATGAGTAGAGTCCCAATCTACTCAACCTCTCCTCATATGACCACCCCCTCATCCCCGGGATTAACCGAGTGAACCTTCTTTGTACTGACTCGAGAGCAAGTATGTCTTTTCTTAAGTATGGACACCAAAACTGTATGCAGTATTCCAGGTGCGGTCTCACCAATACCTTGTACAACTGCAGCAATACCTCCCTGTTTTTATATTCCATCCCCCTAGCAATAAAAGCCAACATTCCATTGGCCTTCTTGATCACTTGCTGCACCTGCATACTAACTTTTTGAGTTTCGTGCACCAGGACCCCCAGATCCCTTTGTACTGCAGTACTTTCCAGTTTCTTGCCATTAAGATAATAACTTGCTCTATGATTTTTCCTGCCAAAGTGCATAACCTCACGCTTTCCAGTATTGTATTCCATCTGCCAAATCTCTGCCCACTTACTTAGCCTGTCTATGTCCTTTTGCAGGTTTTTTATGTCCTCCTCACTCATTACTTTCCCTCCCATCTTTGTATCATCTGCAAACTTTGATATGTTACACTCGGTCCCCTCCTCCAAATCGTTAATATAGATTGTAAAGAATTGGGGACCCAGCACTGACCCCTGCAGAACACCACTAGTTACTGGTTGCCAATCTGAGAATGAACCATTTATCCCAACTCTCTGCTTTCTGTTAGAGAGCCAATCCTCCACCCACGCCAGAATATTACCCCCAATCCCGTGATTTTTTATCTTGAGCAATAATCTTTTGTGTGGCACCTTGTCAAATGCCTTTTGGAAGTCTAAATACACTACGTCCACTGGTTCCCCTTTATCCACCCTGTATGTTACTTCCTCAAAAAACTCAAGCAAATTTGTCAAACATGACTTCCCCTTCGTAAAACCATGCTGACTTTGTCCTATTAAATTATGTTTAGCCAAATGTCCCGTTACTGTCTCCTTAATAATGGACTCTTAACATTTTACCAACCACAGATGTTAGGCTAACAGGTCTATAGTTTCCAGCCTTCTGCCTACTACCCTTTTTAAATAAGGGTGTTACATTAGCAGTTTTCCAATCTGCCGGGACCTTTGCTGAGTCCAGGGAGTTTTGGAAAATTATTACCAATGCATCCACAATCCCTACCGCCACTTCCCTCAAGACCCTAGGATGCAAGCCATCAGGTCCAGGAAGATCGAGAAGAGCGTTGGTGCGATGACACAGCCTTGCTTGACCCCGGTTCGTATGTGAATTGGGTCTGTGGTGGAACCATTGGTCAGGGAGTTACACACAGGAGTGAACAGTTTGGAAAGTAGTTCGGAAGCAATCTCCTTCGAGACCGTGGAGTAAATGTTTTTGGATTAGACCCTGGAAATAGTATTTTCCTTTGTGTGTCAGCCGTGGCTCAGTGGGTAGCACCTTTGCCCCTGAGTCAGAAGGTTGTGGGTTCCATATTTAAGAAAAGATATACTTGCTCTCGAGGCGGTTCAGAGAAGGTTCACTCGGTTGATTCCAGAGATGAGGGGATGGACATATGAGGAAAGGTTGAGTAGGTTGGGCCTCTACTCATTGGAGTTCAGAAGAATGAGAGGCGATCTTATCGAAACATATAAGATTGTGAGGGGACTTGATCGGGTGGATGCGGGGAGGATGTTTCCACTGATGGGTGAGACTAGAACTAGGGGGCATAATCTTAGAATAAGGGGCTGCCCTTTCAAAACTGAGATGAGGAGAAACTTCTTCACTCAGAGGGTAGTAAATCTATGGAATTTGCTACCCCAGAGAGCTGTGGAAGCTGCAACATTAAATCAATTTAAAATGGAGATAGACATTTTCCTGGCAGATAAGGGAATTAGGGGTTATGGGGAGAGGGCAGGGAAGTGGACGTGAGTCTAGATTCAGATCAGCCATGATCCTATTGAATGGCGGAGCAGGCCCGAGAGGCCGTATGGCCTACTCCTGCTCCTATTTCTTATGTCCCACTCCAGAGACTTGAGCACAAAAATTTAGGCTGACACTCCCAGTGCAATACAGAGGGAGGGCTGCACTGTCTGAGGTCTTTTGGGTGAGACGTTAAACCGAGGCCCCTGTCTGCTCTCTCAGGTGGATGTAAAAGATCCCATGGCACTATTTTGAAGAAGAGTGGGGGAGTTCTCCCCGGTGTCCTGGGGCCAATATTTATCCCTCAATCAACATCACTAAAACAGATTACAGGAAACTTTCGATTAACCGGCCCCTAAATAACCGGAACGCTCTATCCACTGGCAAAATTCAGGAGTCGGTTCAGGTAACTTTTTTTACTTTTAGTTACTTTTTTTACTCTATTTGTTGCTTTGCAAGGGTGTAGCTGAAGCTGTTGCTAAGCTACAGAGACGCTTGCAACTTGTGCCCATTGTTTTGAAGCTGTTCAACAGGGTTTGTTGCTTTATACGGAGCTCTGAGCTCCGCATCTTTTACTATAGCGTTCGGTTATCCGGAATTGTTGATGAATCGGCAACACGTCGGTCCCGTCCGTGCCGGATACCAGAAAGTTTCCTGTATCTGGTCATTATCACATTGCTGTTTGTGGGAGCTTGCTGTGTGCAAATTGGCTGCTGCATTTCCGACATTACAACAGTGACTCCACTTCAAAAACGTACTTCATTAGCTGTAAAGCGCTTTTGGATGTCCGGTGGTCTATAAATGCAAGTCTTCCTTTCTTTTCTCTTTCAACTGCAGGTTGATAAATAAATTTGTTCCTTTACATCCATACTCCATAAATAAGCATGTGACACAAGAAGCAGCTGTTTATCTTTATTGTCCATCTGTTTACGGTTTGGCGTTTTATAATGACAACAAAGAAACATATAAAATGTTAGTTTAATCTTACTTGCATCTTCCCTACTTTACCAAATATATCTGCAACAGTATATTTAAGTAGAACTTTTTGGTCAACATTTTAAATTCTCCAGTTACCAATGATAGGCCTGGGAAGCTGACTTAAGAGTTCTCACGCAGAAATCGGCCTTTGATGGAGAATATTTTTAGAGGTGTTTCTGACGCATAAAACGCTACTGCATAGGTTAGTTTAATCAAAACAAATTGAGCAATTTAATTGCTTTGTCAGTTTATTTTATTGGGAGCTGTTGCTGACTGCCCCTCTACGGTTTGTCATTCATTGACCTTGATCACTGGTAGTCTTTAATTCTACTTGCTCATTGTTAATAGTTTTGTGTATGACATATTTGGCTGTAATTTGCTGCTGTTTGATGAATATGAAATTTGAGCCAATCGGGTGTAAGTGTGACACAAATTTGCATATAATCAGGCGTGACGCCAGTGCAAAGGACAAAACATATGTTCGACATTGAGTTTTTAGCTGTTATAAGACCTTGCAATTGTATGCTTTGTCATCATACTTTTGGTTACTTTCCAGACCTGTATAATTTTACCTTTTACTAGTTTTAAAATAAAATTTTGTGTGTGTAATACATAAACGGTACAGTACAATAGGTAAAAGCACAGTGTTTCCCCCCCCCCCCCCCCCCCCGCCTCCTACCACTCAGGAGAAGTAGTCAATCATCAATGGCTTCAGAAATTCTATTTTGTTCCATATAGAAGTTTATTACAGAATAGCATTTGGCAACTAAAGAGTCCAGTACATTAATTCCCAATGTTTAAGCAACTGCAGATGGATCTGTTAACTTCTAGGGACCAGCTGAAACGATTCTCTTAACGAAATGCATATGCTGAGGTTTTAGTGAGGTTGGGTGGGTTGAACAGAGCGTTTACATTAAAGCTCTTGCCAATCGGGCTTCCTTTTGTTACTGCAACGCACCACAAATCCTTACAAATAGTAAGATGGCAAACTTGCCTAAATGTTAGTTGGATGGGGGAAGGGGGTGGGGGAGCAAAAGAAATTGGGTTTTAAATATCCAGCGAAAGGAATGACAGAATCCAAATAGAAACTTGACAGTTTAAGGAGCATTGTGGTGAAATAATTTACTCCTGAAGCACAATTGTGGCCTAACCTATTGATTGAGTAGTGCCTTCATTTTCCTTGCAATGTGAAGTACTTCCTCCAAAGATGCTTTTGATTCCTTGTCGTTTCCCTTTAGTTTTTAGTAGTTAAGCTGGATCCTTCATTTCAGGTATTCCTTTTTTACCAGGGTTTTTCCAAAATAAATTACTAACGACCGCGTCTCTGCAACTTGACACAGTCTGTTTTTTAAATCAGCTATTTTTAAAAGAAAAATGTCGATCAAAACCTTTTAACCAATTATAGAAGATTTTTTTACAATTGAATCAGGCTGACCACAGGTGTTAGAACGGACCATTTTAACTGCAGTTGCTTTAGTGTTTTTTGCCATTATGAGCGATGCATTTTACGCATAGGCAACTTTTCCTAAATGATATCTCTTTTTGTCATTCTACTTAAAATGTGTAATACAAAACTTATCAAATAAATCTAATCAAGTCAGCATACTCGGCCTATATCATATGGATGTAGTCGATTGCCATAATGGACTGCACAGATTTGTGCACTGCTGACATTGTCAGCTATCTATCTTCTATATTTTTTTAAATATATATAAAAGGATAGTGGTGTCTGTCTGGGCATCACTCAAAAGTTATAGAGCGTACCTACACATATGTTATATCAAAAGAAAGGTTATGATTAGGAGGGTGTCCTAGGCGTATTTACTTTTTGGGCGGACAAAAATTGTTCGGACATTAGGCAAAAAATGTTCAAAAATCCGCTCATTAGCGGTTGACCAATCCTACCGCTCATTAGCGTTGAGTGACGTGATGGTTGACCAATCCTATAGTTCAGTGACTTGATAGTTGACCAATCGGTGCGTCACGGGGGGCGTGGGCGGGGCCTAATCCTTCAAACTGAAAACCAAGCTGCGGCCATTGTTGTTTCTGATGCAGCAACTCTGCCTCTGTCCAACCATGGGCCCCAGTCCCACCCTCACCCTCCTCCTTCTCTCCGCTTTCTCCCCTCTCTCCTGTCACCCCGGCCTCTCCACTCGCGGGTTGTTTGCATCCACGGTGGATGAGCTGCCTCAGGCCTCGAAGCCTCGGCCTCTCCTCGCCAGCCACGCCCAAGCTAGGCACCGCCCGTCCCGCTGGGTCCGATTCGAAACCAGCGGCCCGACATCGCCGCCATCTTGGTAAAGGCTGGCGGGGCGGGAGACAGCGAGCGCGTGAACGTCGCCAGCAGCCCGGAGCGGGACCTGAGCTAAGGTGAGTCGGGCCGGGCCTCACGCGCTAGGCCACGCACGGGCCGGCCCCGAGGCGCTGATCCGCACACGGGGGCTTCGGGTCACCGCGTCCGGGCTCAGAGGAAAGGTAGAGAGAGGGGGAGGAAATCAGGGAGTGATGGGGAGGGGGAGGGAGGGGGAGGAGAGGAGGGAGAGGGGGGGAGAGGGGGAGGGAGGGTGAGGAGTGGAGGGAGGGAGAGAGTGTAAAGCAGGGACAGGGGAGGGTGAGGGAGGGTGAGGAGAGGGGGAGGGAGGGAGAGGAGGGAGGGAGGGTGAGGGGAAGGGAGGGTGAGGAGAGGGGGGAGGGTGAGGAGAGGGGGGAGGGTGAGGAGAGGAGGGAGAGGAGGAGAGGGGAGGGGGAGAGGAGGGAGGGAAAGAGGAGGGAGGGAGGGAGAGGGGAGGGAGAGAGAGTAAAGCAGGGACAGAGGGAGAGGAGAGGGGAGGGAGAGAGAGTAAAGCAGGGACAGAGGGAGAGGAGAGGGGAGGGAGAGGAGGAGGCAGGGAGGGTGAGGGAGAGGCACGAGGGAGGGTGAGGGAGAGGAGGGAGGGGAAGGAGGGTGAGGGGGGAGTGAGAGGAGAGGGGGAGGGAGTGAGGAGAGGGGGAGGGAGTGAGAGGAGAGGGGGAGGGAGTGAGAGGAGGGAGTGAGGGGGGGAGAGGGGGAGGGATGGAGATGGAGGAGAGGGGGGAGGAGGATGGAGGGAGAGGGGAGGGAGGGATGGAGGGAGAGGGGGGGAGGGAGAGGGGGGAGGGATGGATGGAGGTGGAAGGAGAGGGGGGAGGGTTGGAGGGGGGAGGGAGAGGGGAGGGATGGAGGTGGAGGGAGGGGGAGGAGAGGGGGGAGGGATGGAGGGGGAGGAGAGGGGGGAGGGAT